>NC_045743.1:5405000-5705000 GCF_008692095.1 Etheostoma spectabile | reverse complement strand
TATATAAATAGCTGGATCTCACACAGGCTCCGCCCTTTACTGGACTCTATGGGTAATACGCATTTGCAATGAGGATTATTACCCACAGAGTCCAGTGGAGGGCTCTACTTGGGCTTTTAGAACTAGGGTTCTAATAATAGACTGTTAATATTTATAATAATAATTTACAGTCTATGGTTCTAATAGCATAACCATGATGTCAAACAAGTGGCAGCAAACAAGGATGTGATAATGAGAGGATCGCTAAGTGTGAATGTATGTAAAAGCAAATAACAAGTTAACCTTATACAGAGTGAGTGTACATTAGCACTTACTTATTAAAGCATGAATTATACACATGGTGCCATTGGATCCAAATGGTCTTATGCTGTTCTGGATTTTTACATAACATTTATAGTAAATATAGTAAATATATTTACTTTTAAATGGCAAATTGTAGTGATCCCCAGGGAGAAACAAAATACCTTTTGTCAAATTATTAAAGCCACAAACAAAAACAATTTGGTTTTATCAATATACATTCATTCTTAAATTTGACACTTTGTGCATTTAATTTGTCAAAATTCAATCAAGAGTTAGAAACATGACTGTACAACAAAATATCAGCATGTATACAGACACTGGGTTGTCTTTCAAATATGACAGCAGACTAACAGAAATGCAATAATATACTCCGGAGTCAGGATACTGTGTATTAATTAAAATGAAGAGCTTGGCGGTGGATAGGCAAGGCATATCTTGACATTGCAAAGAGCAAGTGCCACTGAATATCAGTTAGCCTAGCTTAATATTTTAGTCTGCAAGAACAGAAAAGTCAAACACAGTGCATCAATATAACCATCACATAGCTTTTACATGTAGACACAAAAACCTTAATATTGCAAACAAAGGCTGTGAGGGACCACGTTCTGAATTGATAGGGGCACTAAGGTGGCCCCTGCATTTTACCTAGTATTAAGATTTTGTAGAGGGGCCCTGTGTCAAAATGCAATTTAAATACTTTCATTGTGCAAATTCTTTAAAACAGGGAAACTTTTTCTGTTTTTCTGTGACTGTGCAAAACGTGTTGGGAGTATGTATGTGTGTGCGCGCTGAACAGAAGCACACACAGCTCATCTTTGCCCCCTAGCGGCTGCAAATATTAACAATGGGTGATTGCAAATCTAGTTTTACAGATCCTCCTCATATTTGACTTGACTTTTTCACTTAACCTAAACAACTTGCAGGAAAGGAACTTCAAAATAAACCGACTAAAGTCGACGGATAATAATTATGTTAATTGGTGCAACATTTGTTTTAGAATTTAAGAGTGTCGTCTATTTAAAACGACTATAGGCTACCATGGCATTTAAAGCTTTTGGGAAACATGTAGGCCTAAAACAGTCTGCTGAGCACTATTTTGTACCAAAAACACCATCCAAAAAATATGACAATGTCAATAAAGTGCACGTGAAAGTAAAGACGTAAACAAAGTAATCTTTTGTATTTCCATACAAGTTTTAGGGTAACAGTCTTGGCAGTTAGTCTCCGCCCCTCCTGAGTGTGTAGTTGTGTTGACCAAAAACTTGCATGTTACGACTCGACTGTGTGAATTTTAGAAGCTAATCTACCACAGTTGAACATAATCCCACATCTTTCGAGGACAGAAGTTTAAGAGGTATGGATATTTCGGACATGTGCGTGCTTGTCATAAATAAATTGTACTAAATCGTATTCACGCAAGGCTTAGTTTGTCGTGCTTAGCTACACTTCCCGCTATTTTGTGGCTCACTAACGTTAGCTGTTGTTGCTTTCTGAGCTTAGTGGCAGTAGGCCGTATACCTTCAAGCTCAACGAGCACTAGCCAACTTCCACTAATACTAACGCTGCTCCCGGTGCTTTCTTTTTATCTTGAAAAATGAAGCCGTTTTTTTCCAGGACAAACTCCGTTATATCGACTCTGCGTTAGCTGGGTTGCTAACAGCAGAGGCGTCGAGAAGCTGCCTTGCTGCTACCGATCACCGTCCAGCCTCAAACACAGTGCGTATACACCCAGAGACGATTAAAAACTGCTTTCAGTCGATACTTCTCTGTATAGTTGCAGCTTGTGTTTAATCGAGCGTTGTTTCAGTGCCGACATCGCGGTCGCCCGGTGGTGTTAGTTGGTTTTCCCCTGCAGCTTGTGTCGCATTTATCGCGGCTGCTCTCGGAAGTCTTGCAACGCTGTAAACCTTAGCCAGGATTTCCGGCTCCTTTCCATTTGCCCTATGCTGTTTTGTTTCCGTTTATTCTATTTCCGTTTTAAAAGTTTTCTACGTGCAGAGTTAAAGTGTGATTTAACAAAGATTTGTTTTAGTTATCAAGTACAGTGCGTTTCTAGCGTATTTTATTTACCGTTGTTTAGCACGCGGGGACAGACGGTTGTGTAATGGACTGCCTCGCCCGGCTGTGCACTCGCTTGCAAAATAGTAGCTAACTTGGTTCACTGTTTACTAGCTTCAGTCTATTGACACGTGTCGCATAGCGTATGCATCTTCCTTCGTATGTGTTCATGGTGTGTAGTTATGTTTGTATTTGTGGCATTTAATGGCCTAGCAGTTGGCCTCTAGACGCCAAAGCCTCGCCCTCGAGTTGGCTAACGTTAGCTGCTAACACTGGGCGAGTGAACTGCTCCAGACGGCCAATGAGGAGTCGAGGCTGAGAGGCCTCTTTAGCTTTATAGTAGAAAAACCCTAAACTGCAGTTTAGGTTAAGGTACATACCTACTAAATAAATAAATATATATATCTCCCACAGCCACACATTTACACGCAGGAAGCAGAAAAATTCTATTTGCTAACTATTTAAACTTTTGGGTTTCCTTTGAGTTGTTTGTGCAACTAAACCTTCCAATTACAGAATAATAAAGGAAAGATCACTAGCATTTATTTTCATTTGCAGTGAGCTATAGTGTATCTGCTATTTAGTGACTTTATTGTGTTCAGGTTAAAGTTTTAATGTATATTTTTCAAATCTTAATGACATTATGGGGGGACAAACATTTAAATGTGACAATTTTCTGCATTTTTTTGGTCTTGCAATATTGTATTAATTATGTTAAGGTTTTGCATTGCTGGTTAGTTAAAACAAGAAACAGCGATGGATGACGTCACATCTGGCCTTTAAAAGTGTGTACGTAAATATAAAATAAAATGATTTAACCTAAACTTTAGTTGACAGATATTGCCGGACTCAGTGACATGAGCACATCTAAAACTTAAAAGCTCTACAGTTTAGGGCATTGACTAAGATGTATTAGATTTGATAGTACATTTATCATTATCAGTCAATCTTTTCTCATATATATATATATATATATATTCATTAGTCACTTGGGCTCTGAAATGTCTGAAAATAGTTCAAACTGGCCATCACAATTTCCCACAGCCCAATGTAACGTCTTCAAATAATGATTGGTTTAATATTTTTTCTTACCTGAAACCCAATAAATATTCAATATTCACTTGGATTGTGTTATAACAATATGTCATAATATGTATGAATTACAGTTAAACACTTATTTCATTACTTTCCTACAGTTTGGCTCTCTGCATAGAACAGAATGTCTAAAAGTGAACCAGAAGAGATGATCGAGATCGAGATCGATGAACGGGAGAAACAGACATGCCTGGAGGAAGGGTAAGCAGGCCGATGTTAATTTGCATTATGCATTATCTTGCACACGCAGCAAATGCACATGTACAGTTATTTTTCCCTGTCTTTTTTTACATGTAGTGTTGACGAGCAGACCATCACTGCAACAGATTTGATTCAACAAGATATTGACATCAATGAGCCCATTGGCAATCTGAAGAAGCTCTTGGAGCCCCGTATCCAAATGTCACTGGATGCATATGAGATCTGCCTGCAGGACATTCAGGTAACAATGTTCTTAAATAGAGCACATCAAGATCTGTTGTTACTCCAAAAAAAAACAGTCTAAACGCCGTCTTTTGAACAGCAAAGTATGTGTCTTTCTTCAACTCTGATTCAGCTTATCTGTGTTATTATTTTCAGCTTCACCCTGACCACAGCCTCTTCGATCAGGGAGTAAAGACAGATGGCACAGTGCAGCTGAGCTTGCAGATAATAACCAAACCAGGTACTGATAAGATCAGAAAAAAACTAGATAAGCTAGATATTGCTGTTTGTTTCCAGATTAAAATTTGCACATTTACACATTAACCTCTGACCTTTGTGTTCCTTCCCTTGTCCAGGTGAGGAGAAGTTGAACATTTTGGAAATTGTGAAGCCTGTAGAAACGGTAGAGGTGGTGATTGATCCAGATGCAGCAGGAGAGGAGGGAGGTCTGGTGGAGGAGGGTCAACTCATTGCTGTGGAGCGATCTGGCCTGTCTGATGAGACGTCAGAGCAGGTTACACGCTGGGCCGCAGCACTTGAAGGCTACCGCAAAGAGCAGGTTCGCCTGGGCATACCATATGGTGAGGAACCTTTCATTAAATGACATTACTCTGGGGGCAAAAAACAATCCTTAATGTGGTGACAAATACATGTGGTTGTTAGTGTATGATGTCTCTCTCTCTCTCTCTCTCTCTCTCTCTCTCTCTCTCTCTCTCTCTCTCTCTCTTTCTCCCTCCCTCCCCTCAGATCCTGTGCTCTGGTCAGCTGACCAGGTAATCCACTGGGCTGTGTGGGTAATGAAGGAGTTTAACATTGATGAGATGGAAATAGGCAGCATTCACATCCCAGGTCGAGATCTCTGCTCATTCAGCCAGGAAGAGTTCCTTCAGAAAGTGCCTAATGGAGAGATACTCTGGAGTCACCTGGAACTCCTTCGCAAATGTAAGTCAGCCTAGAGTTGTTGTAGTTTTAAAGGAGCTGACGCACCAGGAAGACCGTCAGCTGTTCAGCTTAAGCGAATTAGTGCATGTGAAGAAAAACCGAAGTGAGGAAATTAAACACACTACTAAAGTCAAGAGGACACACACACAAGGTTCTTCTCATTTTTCATCTTTATCTTTCTCTTAAGAATCCAATACACAGTAGGGCTATCAAAAGTTATGGCCAAAAATGATGTTTGAATGTTTATTGGCGCCATTACATGGAAGTTATTTAAAAAATGCTATAACTTTCCATTAAAATATTTAGGTAAAATTAATCAACAGTTATGGAATTAAGTTTGCTGGTGAGAGCGATTTGGATGTTTTTTTTAATCATAAGTTTCACTAATTGTGACAAGTCAGCATTGCGTGAGTGTGTATGTTGGTCTATGCGTGAGAGTTGGCAGCCCTGCACAATATATTTTCTAGACTACTTTAGCTACAACGGTACATGTTTAATAGTAATGTAATGTAATATTTACGGGCACAGCTCAGATTTTACATGCACTGTCGTGTATAAGCATGTGCTATTTTGTGCCCAGTTGACAGTGTGTCAACAGAGGTAAAATAAAGGCCAAAGTTGCATCTTGTTTGTACCCGGGACAGTAATCATGGCCTGATGAATTTGTCTCAATCCCTTGTATGTATTTCAGATGTGTTGGCAAGCCAGGACCAGTCTGGAGGGGACGCTACTGTCACCATTGATCAGCGTAAGAGTTGTATTGAAAACTTTGCCAATGGGGAAATTAAAGGTCTCTATGAAAAATGCCTTTGTAGACACTGTCAATTATGGACTAGATTTGGCTAGTCATGAGTTGTTAAAGTTATCTGATCTGTTGAAACACAACACAGTGAGCTCTTTTACTTGCCCACAGGGTAGCGATGTGATCTTGAAAAAAATGGTACATTTAAAAGGGAGAAATTGTCCTTTTCTTGCAGATGGAATACCTCTACTTGCAGAACAGAGGTCTCCAAACACCAACAGTCGTTCTGATCATTGCTAACTTTTCCTTCTGTGTCTCCAGCTGTGCACATAATCCCAACTCAAGTGAGCACACCCACTGCCATAAAGGTGTTGAAGCAGAACCGTGGCCCCAGAACTCCCCGAATTTCAGGGGGAGAGGAGCGCAGCTCACCTGGCAACCGCACAGGTACTACTCACCACACCTAAGTACTCTGAATGTAGTTTGTATGTAAGCAGCTTACATGCTTCTTCAGATGCACTGCACAGCGACTGGCCAGGTGTGTACAGATGTGAAAATAGAAGGCGCTCCAAGATGTCCATTCAATCCAATAATCGATTGGGAAATCAACAGAAAATTAAATGGCATCATTTAATTTAATTTACTTCATTTTGTTTGCCAAAAGCCTCTCAAGTGTGACATTTTGCTGATTTTCTCTGCCTTAAGTGATAATAAACTAATAATATCTGAGTTTTGGACTTTTAATCAGACCAAATAAGATATTAGAAGATTTGTTTCCTCGGGCTTTAGAATATTGTTTCAGACATTTATGAAAGTTAAAAAAAAAAAAAAAATAATGGACCAAGAATATTTATTAATTGAGAATATAATAACAGATTGACTCATCGGTAATGATAATTGTATTTGTAATTATTTGTATTAGCCCTACTCTACACTAACGTTCCTAGTGTTATTGTGCAGTGTTCTTTAATGCAAATGCATCTATTCTTTTATATGTAATTTTTATGACTATAAAGTTTTACACTGAATACCAAGTTTCTCTGGTTCTAGGCAACAACGGTCAGATCCAGTTGTGGCAGTTCCTGCTGGAGCTGCTGACAGACAAGGATGCAAGAGACTGCATCTGCTGGGTGGGCGAGGAGGGTGAGTTCAAACTCAACCAGCCTGAGCTTGTGGCGCAGAAATGGGGCCAGCGCAAGAACAAGCCTACAATGAACTACGAGAAACTCAGCAGAGCCCTCAGGTTTGTTTATTTTTTGTAAGCGGAACTCCACTAGCTTAGTAACTCACTTCCATGAATTTGGAGAAAAATGATCAGAGGTTGACATATTCTAACTTTTAGTCCCCAGAAAGGTCAAGCTTCAGAAACACTGGATACTACCCACACATTGTTCTTCCCACAATGCAACTCAATAGCATATTTTCTTCCAACCCCTCTGGTTGGTAAACAAAGACTTTCTGTAAAAACAACAAAGATAATGACAAACAAAAAGCTCCTTCAATGCCACAGAAGCCATTATACATTTGTTAACACAACAAGTGAATTCATGTGTAAAATCTGTTGAGTGTCCCTTTAATCTGTGTGTGGGTGTTAAGGTGGCTTTTTGAAAAAAAAATGCACTGTGGTGGTATTGGTAACATAAAGTGAAAAAAGTATATAAAAAAAAAAAAAAAGTAACGTCCGCAAGCAACAGCTGCTTTAAGCTCCCATATTTAATGCGAAGGCAACGTTTTTGACCCCTCCTGGGTCTTCGTCAGGCAAATGGTGGACACATTTCACCCCAGCAGGGTCAAAATGTTGCCTTTGCGGTGTTGTGGACATTACATTTTTTCACTTTAGTATTTCTCATTTGTCCTGCACCTGCCAGAAGGTGGGATGTGCACACAATTACTTTTATAAAAATTATTGTAAACATGACATGATTTTCAATGTGACAGTATACACTTAAATTTGATTTGATGTGGGCTTTGTGCAGCATGATTCAGACTTTCATATTCTCATTTAGGTATTACTACGACGGGGACATGATCAGCAAGGTGCAGGGCAAGCGCTTTGTCTACAAGTTTGTGTGCGATCTGAGAACTCTGATTGGCTACAGTGCTGCTGAGCTCAACAACCTGGTGACCGAGTGTGAACAGAAGAAACTGGCTCGCATGCAGATGCACGGGATTGGTCAGCCCATCACTACAGTGACGCTGGCCACCACCACACTAGACAAAGACAGTTGAAGGAGGATGTGTTAAAGTGCCCTCCAGCTGCCAAAGTTTGCTCTCAACCGCTGATTGGAAATCAAATCAACTTTCTTCTTTTTTGACACAACTGTGTTTGTCAGGCAGAAATGCTAGGCTGATCCCTGATCAGTGTGGATTAACAACTTTGTTATTGTCTTTAACAGTTGGAAGTTAGACTGAGGAAGGTAAAGTTTTTTTTTGTATCTTTTCTTTAACTCTAACCAAGACAATTGTGTTAAGGATGAGTAGGCGAATGTCTGTGTAATTACTGAAAAAGGCCGTGTGCATGTGACTGAATGCTTTAAGGTGTGACTGAGTTATGAGCTTTGCGTGAGAAGTTCCTTGTCTGTAGTTTAGGATCATTTTCACTGTATATACCGGTACTTAGTTTTTGATAGCCACAAGGACAAGTGTATTTTCATATTTTCCATTTATACAAGCCCTGTTTTGTATTTTATTTAGTGTTTGTTCCCTAAATCGCTGGACCCTTTTTTGTCCACTAGAGGGAATAAAGTGGAAAGCATTTTTCTTAATGTTTGTGATTCAGTCTTCTTCAAGCTTTAAAAAGTAATATTTATAATCCTGTATAAAATCATAGAAAGATTCAAAATGACAAACAAGAAAGTCAGAAAGTTAAGTACATTCAAAATTTTATTCATGGTATAGTGAGTGTAGAAAGCTTTTTCTTACTCTAAGCAAATGGTTCATGTAACTACAGAAAGTCACTGAATCAATGAAAGAAAGGGGAAAAACGCATTGTTTGTTTTTGTTTTTAAACACAAGACTCCAAAGACACCCAGAGTGCGCATCAATACAAATTTTAAACATTGACCTGATTGAAAGCTTCAATTAGTGTGTCTGTACACAAGTGGACATAATGTGTAGAGAGGTGATATATGTTGTATTTCTATGGTATAAAAGCACAATATGCATGTCACATTCATGTTTACTGGGGTGGCGTTAATAACTTAGTTAAGGGAAAGGGAAATGTATCTCTATGCTGATGTACAATATGGTCATCCTGCCAGTGCTGATGGGCTTTATTCAACGGTTCATGAGGACTGTTAAGGGTCCTGAAAACAAATATGGCAAAGAAATATCTGCCACAGGACAAACAAAAGCACTGCACATGTATAGACCGGATATGTAGAAAAATAGAGTAGACTGGAGATCTTGTGAAGGAATGTGTGTGAAGAGGAGAAAACGTTTGATCTTTGTGGGCCAAACAAGTCCTGTCTTTTAAACAAATACTGCTGTACAATATTGCTGACACGGCCAAAAACTGAGGGTAAACAGGACAAATGAGGCTAAGAAGGAAAGACGGAGGAATACAAACAAGTTGGATTTTGATCTTTCAAATATTTACAATCAAAAGAGAGTGGAATGATAAATCTGGAATGATACACTTTCAGAAAACATCCTTTCTAAAGTTTGACCTCCTCATTTTAACAAAAACCCATTGTGCAGCGACAGGGTGAACTGGCATTAGGGACTCAACAGCAATAACATTTGGTGATTATAATCAGACTTCCAATACAGAGTGCATAGAACGCAAACAGTAACAAAATTGTCTTCCTTTCGGATACTATTACACTTCATATATTACTGTACATAAAGAGCATTTTGCCCATGCAGCTAACAACAGTGAAGCATGGAGATGAGCGTAACGAGCCAAGATTCAGTTAAAGCAAGTCTGTGTGACAAAGCAGACTGGGTTCTGAATACTCTCTTCTTCATATCACAAGATCACAAAGAAGACATTAGAAATGTACAATCCTGCTAAAATATCTAGTAAGAGGACCGCTCCTGAGGACCTCAACATACAGTATACTGTATTCGTCATCAATATTGCCATGCACTACACATACTTACAGCTGATCTCCATCTTAATATATTCACATTAAAAAAAAAAAAAAATCAGAAAACAAAACATTCAATATTCTTCAACTTTTACATATGTTGATTTTTAATTTTTCTGCATTTTTTTTTTCTCCTTTTTTGAAAAACAAACCTGAAACAGTTGGGCTTTAATTGTGCGAGGAGGAGCCCCTCCTGCCATTGCCAGCTCTAAGAGCTGTTATGTCATCAAACACAGCACAGCTGTCATCGGAGAGGGGGGTGAGTGGAGCAGTTGGAGGAAAATGGAACAGTTGGGGTGATGAGGGAGAGACTGGGAATTAAACTGCTTGGAGATACTTGATATAAATTGTCAAGAGGGTTTTTCAGTAAAAACTGACATTTTTGTTGAGATTGGCTGAAAAGTGCAGGTGAAACAGGGTACCCTTGTCTGATTAATGGCAGGTAAATATAAGCTCAAGTGGCTCTTTACAATCGATGGATCTGGGATTAACAAGGCTTTGTTCCATGTCATTTTCCTTTGGCCCAAACCCCTGACTGAGACAAAGATTTCATGGATCTTTTCTTAACTTAACAAAACAAGATAAAAATCAGCCCTGGCATTACTCTTCACACCTTTGCCTTTAACATGGCAAGAAAGTGATGGTGTAGGGGCGGAGGGCAAGGGACCAAAAATGGAACAGAACCTACGATTGACAGTGTGGGGCTATGTCCGGAGGAAATGTTGAGAAAATGTTGAGCAGTTCTTTAGTTCTGCATCTGCTCGAAAAATTTGTAGGTGGGATTCTCGTAACCGTTCTGCTGCATCTTGGCCAGATGACGCTCCTCTGGTGTCACTGCCGCATCCACCTACCAACCCATAAAGGGGGTTGGTGAAGCAAAAAAACATATTTAATAGACAACAAATGACAAACAAATAACACACTGGCTGCATTTCACACACAAAACAATTTATTTAAAAGGGTCTCTCTTTACCTCGATTACACCGTGATGAATGGAAGTGTATTGTTTCTTCCTCAGCATCACCAAGGTAATGACAATGACAGTTGCTATGACAACCCCTCCAACCATAAGTCCAATAATGGCCCCTTTATTGGACCCCACATCCTCAGCGAAAAACACCTGTCATTAAAAGAAAACAAAACTATATATGTGCACAAAGTGCAGACACCCCTGCACCAAAAAAGAAATGACTTGATGTGTTTTTATACCAGTTTTTGAGGGTAAACTTCATAACCAACACTTTGCTCCTCTTCAGTCTCCGTCCGCACTTTTGGCATCTCCTCTGGCTTTAGGGCAGATACTGAAACAAAATACACAAACAGAGCGTTTAATGAAAATAGACAATTAGTAGTGAAATAGGATTATGCTAATATTACATGCATTAAATGCAGACATGACCCAAGATACTACTGATTAATCCTCCAGACATGTGTGAAGCACTTCCTCGCAGCCATACTGGACTCAGAAATACACACAAACATACACTCACCAGGTCGTGTGGGGAGTCCCCTATCCGGAAATGGACGCGCATCAACAGGCTCAACTGCAGAAAGATCATTCAAATGAAAAGGCTGCTTTAATGTCAAATTGCAAAGTGTAATTGAATGGTGATTTCATTGAGCTCCTATCATTATTAATTCTCATTTTATGAATTTCAAACTAGTGTGTGTGTGTGTGTGTGTGTGGTGTGTGTGTGTGTGTGTGTGTGTGTGTGTGTGTGTGTGTGGTGTGTGTGTGTGTGTGTGTGTGTGTGTGAGTGAGTGAGTGTGAGTGAGTGTGAGTGAGAGTGACCGTGGTTGTCTGTGTTGGGCTGGTTGAAGCTCTCAGGATGGATGGAGCCCTGTCCGTCCAGGCCAGGGTACATAGGAGCAGAGCTGTAGGCCTGATCAGGCATCAGCGCGTCGTTACCGTAACTCACCCTGCCGTCCACCTGCAAACACGGAGGAACATTAATAAATATGGACATAACGGGGCGGGACTGTGGGGAAAACTTACTTTGAAAATGTCACCTACTCCCGATGACTGCTAAAAGGTGAAATGTCTCACACCCACAGGATTTCAACTTGCTGATGTGCCAAATGTGCCCAATATGGTCAATACACAAAGCGGAAAATTAATCATCTCTACAACTGTGATCTAACAAATCTTTTTTGCCTTTTAGATACAGTATATTCCTGGGAGATCATGTTTTTTAAGATGGAACTGTCCTATTCATTTACTGTACTCGATTACAGTCGCCACTGTCTGTGATCAGCTGAGCCTTTTTAAACAGTCTTTTTCTGCCTTTTGTTACTTTCTGCAAGACTACATCCAAGTTTCTTTGTGCACATGGCCACTTTGTGTGTGACTCTTTCTCGTTCCACATAGGGCAGAGGTGATTCTATTCAGAGAGACGGTGCAGTTTATACAGTGTAGACGTCATACATCTTTGAGTGGGTGCTACTCGACTCACCCGCCCATCGCTCTGCAGGGAAGAGACTTGCTGAGACAGCTCAGATTGAACTCTCTGCATTATCACAGCTAGAAAGAAAAAGGAGAACGAGAGTGTGAGAGAGGGAGATACAACATGATGATAGATGGTGTGTCTGTCCAGTGTCCTGATTACTGAGATATACTAACAGTACAGATGCTGTGTTATCAGCACAACATCCATCACTGGACTTCATGCTGTTAAACTGGTTTTCATCCTCACTCAGCAGTACTAGGGGTTGTGTGGCGCATGGGTGGGGCTACTTAATGAAGTCTGTATGTTAAGGCTGGTGGTAATATTTAGGTTGGTTAATCTGATAATTCTAATAATTGAGCTCATCTTTCTTTAAAATGAACACAACACAACAAATCAGCATACTGGCAAGGGCTGCAACCAACCATTATTTAAATTTTTATTTATTTTTTTCAATCTTATATTTTCACATTTATTTTCACTTATTCTGCTGATCATATTGTGCCCAATTAATGAATTACTCATTTGGTGTTTAATTGTAAATTAATTTTCTGTTGATTTATTAATCAATAAATTAACTCACTGTTTTACCTCTAATACTGACAGCAACTTAAAATTGTGGTTATCTTATAAAAACATAAACAAAAAAGTAATAAACAAAGAGTAGTGGTTTTGGAAAAATGGTCATAAATTATTCCTTTATCTTCTCTGTGTATCAGTTCTGTTGGTCTCTGACCTAATGTTATCAAACATGCATTCAGATGAGGAATAGGATGAGAGTATATCCAGTTGTTCCTCGTCCCCGTTTGCTCAGCGCCGTTCAGTATGTAGGGGACGCAGGGATCTAGTAATTTGCATTCAAGAAAATAGAAATTATAATGAAGGGAACTGCTTTTTGATGTGAAGATTTCTATTACACAAAAATACTACTTTTAGTGCATTTTGTTTATAGGCGATCCCTTTTAAGGAGAAATGATTTTTAAATAGTATTTTTTTATAAGCTGTAATCTTGTAAAACAACATCAGACAAGAAATATTAAAGCCGTAACTCACCGACTTGGTTTTGGATCTCATTCGCCACACTGGGCACTTTGTAGAGCAGACCGACGGACTGATTCATCCTCTCGACGATCACGCGTAGGTGGGTCAAAACCTAAAAGTTCAGAAGAAAGTAAAGAAGTTCCAGTTTAATTGTGAAATTGTAATTTCTTAAAACCTGCAAGAATGTATCATTTTATTTTAGACCATGCTGAGAATTTAACAACACACGCATTTTAGGGTGGAGTACCTGAGGTCGGATCTGTGTAGCCTTTTTGGGATCGACCGTGCGGACATGCTCGTAATGTTTCAGTGTGTGCTGCCTGTCCTTCTGCTCTGCACGGACGTACTTCTTCAGCAGGCTCAACACCTGACGAGCCTGGAGGTGGCAGTGTTGTATGGGAAAGCAATTATGAAAACATATATGAAGTCCTGCTTATTTTCTATATACCCTTCATTATATTTCCTGCCAGACAATAAATTGGTTCATATGGGAAATGTACTGAAACAGATATTGTTACTCTCAAAACTCTTCCATTGACTGTGAACACACCCATTATTTCAGTTCTGTGTGTGTGTGTGTGTGTGTGTGTGTGTGTGTGTGTGTGTGTGTGTGTGTGTGTGTGTGTGTGTGTGTGTGTGTGTGTGTGTGTGCGCGTGCGTGCGTACCTGTGGAGGGTTTGCCTGTAGGGAACTGAGGTAATTTTCCAGAGCCAGGCGTCGGCGGCTGTTGAGCAGAGCTTCCACCCGGGCCATGTGTGTTTCCACCAGCTGCTGCCTCTCTCCTGCTGCCTCCCACTCTAGAGCCTCCACCTTCTCCTGGAAGTGCTGCAAATATGGTATATTTACAATACCAATTTTTTATATATATATATATATATATATATATATATATATATATATATAATATATATATATATATATACACACACACCACACACACATATGCATACATACACACACTGATCTATATTTGATTATGAATACCAACAGTTATGGTTATAGTTTTATTAGAATCCTTTACCACACTCTGTGGGCTGCACATGTTCTTACATAAATAGTACTTTTTTACAGTTTTTCTTTTGAAATGTGATCAGAAATTAAAAAAGCAGTTTTTTTCTTTTAAACTTGAATCTTGTTTTTGTGGTGATCAAGTCAATAACAGATATTAAAATTACCATAAAATAAAAAAGCTATCCCGTATCCATCGTTCAATTTCAGTTGACTATATGGCAAAAAAAACTAATTTTTGAGTGTTTCTATATCAAAAATCCCTCTTTTTGTATTTTTGATGACACACCTTCATACATAAATGTATCCAATGAAAACTGATTACGGAGTAATACGTGTGTTTTGGCTAAATTGGCTGAAGATAATGAACTAAAAAATCATGGTATACAATTTACAGAAATAAGCTGTGAGGTGTGTCCTACCTGGATGACAGCCTTCTTGTCAGCGCGAGGAAGGTTCTTGGTCTGCCTCTCTGCCTCTTCCCACTCCCTCATCACCTGGACATAAAGAGTGTGACGTCAAGGACAAAAGCATTACAGACCGCCAGATTCCGGCTTTGTCTCGTTAGACATTTGGACACCTTGATAGGGCTATATTTCCAGACAGAAATGTTTTGGATGTTAACCTTTACACGTAAAAATACCTGGGACATCTTTTCCCGGTGTTTGGCCTCCAGGCTTTCCTTGGCCTTCTGGAAGTCAGAGTGTTCATTGTCGTCGCCGGGAGATTCAAGGTATTGATCCACGGCGTCTGGAGGACTAGGGGCCATGGTGGGCACTGGAGAAGAACAGAGGCAGGAATCAAACACAGGGCATGGGGGGAAAACACTCAGAGGGTTATAAGAGAACAAGTGAAAAGGATGCATGAAAGGTAAATAAAGAAAAAGAAGCTTAAAACAGATCTGAAACACACGATGCAGTCTACTGAGGCAACATAACACAGGGTTTCAGCCACACAGACATCAATGAAATTTAACATTCAGCAGAAAGTGTGTTAAAACATACGATATGTTTCAATACAAACACAAATAATGGTATTAAAGACACAAAGATTATCAAGGGACAAAGGTGGATTAGTTTCCCAGTAAGTGTTGTGCGTACATATTTGTTTATTGTGGGAGCCTAGAGATAAGATGAAAAGTGCTGAGTCGGGATGAGGGCAGGCGCCGCATCACTGGTGTAAGGGTGGAAACAGCAAATCAACCCATTAACCTTAAACAACACCCTCCCCCATTCTCTCTCACACGCACAGACACACACACACACACACACACACACACACACACAGAGACACACAGACACACAGTATGTCGTCCAACATGCTGCAACACTCAGCGGGTTAGGACATATTTATGACTTGGTTAGAGACCCACAACTGCCAGATCATTCTACTACGGAGCTGCAGCAGCAGACACAGTTGCCTTGCAACTGCAAGGCATGCAGACACACGTGTGTAGAAGTGCATGCAGACGCACACTGACATTCAGGGTTGAGTATTTACGCTGCCTCGTCCATATGCTCTATCAGTTAGTGTTATTGATTAGAAAATAATGAAACATGTGGTTAAATGATTTTGAAGTGAATAACTACTAGTGTGTCACATAGCTACTTTCCAAAAGGGACACTACTTGGTTCAAACATTGTCAGCTAATCTACTGACTCTGTGTAAAATGGCTGGGGATATTCTATATTTATCTTATTGTCAACAAATCCCAAGTAAAGACCAAAGCCAACAATGAATTCATCCAACCATTAAGTTTTGTCTGTGTTGTCGAAGCCTCATATAGTTTAGCCCTCTGACATTGGCCTCCCTTATTAAAAGGGCGTCAATGAGCCACACTGTTTTACTGGCTGACGTGTTTCATGGATTCTGTAATATTTTCTTTGATTTCTGTGAAGATACACATACAAAAACTGTTATACCAGGGAGATGGAGGATTTTATGACCTTATCCTTTCAAATCAGAAGATATGTTTTTATCTTGCTGAGAAAATAATACTATAATACTCAACACAAAACTAGAAGACGAGCAACCTTATCCACTTGTCAGTGCTCCGAGTGGTTAAGAGTCATCAGACACTCAGGACAGTGAGAGGCAGGGGTTGAGGAAGTTAATGATACAAAAAGACAATCTGCAGCAGTCTGAGGACAGGAATCAGACTTGTTTGGACACTTCAGGGTTTAGACGGCTTCGATCCTGGGACTTACACGAGCTGCCGCAGACAGCTAGGCAGTACTCCTCTGAGCCAAAGTTATTCCTGTTGCCCCCACAGCCCCCAAACAAGAAGGGAACACAGCTGCCCTTCTCAGGCACGAAGTACCAGCGCTCCAGCATGGCATGACATGGGCCTGACTCAGCACGAGCCCAACAAACAGCTGAGATATGTACACACAGGCAAACGCAAATGAAATATCAAATAAGAATGAATGCAAAATGTGAGCTTGTTACGTCAACAAAACACAATGAAAAACAACCGCTAAATGAATACATGTAAACAAAAAGGTTTGTATTTGCTCAATGTCTTACCTCGCACGACTTCCTCAACTGATTCAGTGGTGGTGGTGGTGGTGGTTGTCATGGCAATGTTAGCATTGTGTTCATCGCTATCCCGTTCATTGGTCATGTTGTCGTCGTCGTCCTCCTCCTCATCATCATCTTCCTCTTCGTTGCCATCTCCGTTTTCATCCCTTTCAAAAGTCTCCGCATCTTCATCCTCATCTTCCTCATCCTCAGCGGTGACTGGCTCGGTGTCTGCCGGGCGGGACATGCTGCAAAGAGAGCCGTTGGTTCAGTCTATGTTTCAACAAGTGTGTGTCCGTCAGACTAGATGAATATGTGATGACTTTGTGCGATGGATGGTACCTGTTGTCAGAGTATTCGGTCTCAGCTCCGCCCCACCAGACGTCTGACTCCTCCCCTTCTAGCTCTGTGTTGTCTGACTCTCGCTCTGCCTCCGCCGGACAGCAGACAAACTCCACCCCTCGGAAACGGTCAATACCACATGGCAGCAGCATCCCGTAGTCATGGAGATTCATAGAACGGTCTCCACAGGACTACATTTTTCGAAACAGGCATTAACGGTGACTTTCTACAGCGCTATAGACAGCCAACATGAAACCACACAACATTCAATCATTTCATAAGGATATGATAATTTATTGTGGTGAAGCTTGGTGACTGGAGATAAGGAGTGAAGCCCCACAGCAGTGTTTCTGCTAGGAAATGTGGGCTACTTGCTACAGGCAGAGAAGCCAAGAGAATTAAATCACTGCAATGCATTGTGCCTATCTGAATTAAAATAGGCAGATTGGCCATTTGCTAGGAAGAGGAAATACAGTACAAACAAACTAATTACAACTGTGGACAAATGTCAGAAGTGTGGAAGGGCGCTGTGGCCGCTGTCTCTGTTGCTGGGAAACCGTGTGTGAGTGAATGGGGGCGGGGCTGCGCAGAGAGTACGAGACAAAGACCAAGACAAAACACAGCTTTACAGAAGAAATGGGTCATGTAACACATGTAAAAAAAAACACAAAAAAAACAGAGAATTCTATGAACGGAATGACACATTTAAAATCACGCAAATTTGATCGCAGGAAGCCAATAACGTGATTGTTATTAAAATTTGATTAATTGTGCCGACCTAACAGCTTCAATCGCAATATGAATATGAATCACTTTTATGCACACCCCTAGTTTGTGACATTAACGAGAGGGGCTGTAGCTGGTGCCGACTCGTCCTTGCTGGCAATTTCTTGGCTTAATTTACGTTAGACCGGCAGCTGCTAGGTTTTAAGAAGTAATTCACAATATTTTTCTTGGGCTTTGACTTTCCTGCTTGCTTGTCGTCGTTTGTAAATCTACTGTAGTCTATTCCTGCATTCAATCCGAGCGAGAACAGGACATGTAGTGTTTTTTCTTTTTCACATATGCACTACAGTCTACAGTCATTTTTTTAAATGGAAAAAACATGATTGTTAATTGTTTTAATAGGAAAAAAGGTATGAAAACCACTGAAGCCTATTTAACACAATTCAAATTGTGTATAGGGAATTATTTCCACCATTACACGTAGTTGGTATATCCATTTACAACCATAGCCAGAAACATCCTCAGTAGCATACAACTGTATCACTAAAAGGCAATTATTTCCACCAATCCGTTGGACCTGAAACTATTAGAATTTTCGGCCCTCATCATTTTTTTTCTGGTCAATGACCGATAATTACCGGACCACGGAAACTCAGCCCCACACTCATAATTCATCTCTACTGCACCGATTAGAATTATACTAGAGGTTAAAAAATTATCTTGGATGACTGAACATGAATGAACACTCAGAAAGAAACATCGACAAACTGGAACAAAGTGGTGGAGGCGGTTGACAGACGAAAGGAGGGAGGATGAAATTAGGAAGTACTGAGTCATTCAGCAGCAGCCAACAGAAGACCAGACAGAAGTAGAAAGAAAAATCCCCTAGCAGATATAATGATAGAGGGAGCATAACATACAGTTCATACAGTGATATTGTCTCACCTCTTTGGCTACAGTGTGCCAGTGCAGGTGACTCTCACACTGGTCCATACGCTCCTGGTGCAGGAACTTACATTTGTCAGGAACGAGCAGGGCGTCACTCACAAACTCCCCAACTGAAACATAAATTCCCCTTTGTTCATTACTGTAGTAGTATATCCATTTACAACCATAACCAGAAACATGCTCAGTAGTATACACCTATTTCATTAAAATTGGTTACCCAGACAGCGGTATGGCACCACAATGTGAGTGTGACTGCGGCACTGCTTGCGGCCTTTCTTGCACCAGTTCTGGATGCTGACGGGCTGGTTGGCCTCCACAACATTTGTGATTTGCAACTCTGGGTACACCTGGAGAAAAGTGAGAGAGTTTTATGTTCTTTTGTAGTACATAAGCTTTGTCTTCCTGTCTTCTTGCCTGCTCTCTCGCTGTCCCTTGGTTTCTCTGTCTAGAAGCAGTCTTAAATACCTCTTGGCAGTACTGCAGGATGCCCTCCTTGGTGCCGATGCAGCTCTTGGTGCCGGAGGGGTCCGACTCCCATTTGCCACTCTGCACATTAATATGCATGTTGAGCTTCCCGCAGAACATGGCCACCTGGGGCTCAGTTAGCAAACCCACAGAGTCATCAGCAGGCACCTGGACAGACAAGGTAAAACAATGAAGATGTGGTACCAAATTGATGAAGTATAAATGAACCATTAATATCTTCTGATGCAGGTAATGTATATTCAGCCCCTCAGTTTATTTTACCTCTTTTCACATACAATCCAGCACATACTGTACATCTGTCTCTTCATGCAGTACTGGGATTATTGAATCATAAGGACAAAGGCCTCTTTAAATTTCTCTATAACATCAATGCACATTTAGGTTGTTATATAAAAAAATACTACTGGTTTAAGCCTAAGCTGTTTCATCCCTATGAGCCCATAAGCCGGAGAGCTAATCATTACAGCCACAGGGCAGAACATGTGCCCGTTGTTAGTCTGTCTTATGAGACTTTATTCATTTCCCACATTAAAGAAAGTGCAATGAGAGTGTGGACAAGACCATATTGCCCATCATAACAACAAATAGAGAAACATATTAAACCACTGGCTATTAAAATCCAGCTGTGAGGGAATATGAGGTGCCAACAACCTTTTCTTTTGCAGGGTTTCCTATACATTGATTTAGTTGTGGCGGCTTGCCACAATTTTAACATTGACCGCCAAATGTTGATTTTCTATTTTTTTCTATTTAAAATACGTAGAATCTTATTTCATTGTCAAGAGACTTGCACACAGTGTATTGATTTGCTCTTTGTCCCTTTCTCTTGTATTGTGAAGCACATTTGGACCTGTCTATGACTAGCCCTGTGACCCCTTCCTCTCTGTTCACTACTGTAACTGCAGTAAAACTTTTGCTTTGCCGTATATCCACCAGGTGAACTCATGGTAGACATCAACGCATGCTAGCTATGTGGCGACGCCCAGCTGTAACTGTAAATTATTTTGAAATTGAAAAGAAAAAGATACCACTTGTGCCGCCACCACAAACTCTTATTCTGTGACAAACAATGGAACTGGCTTTGGTCTTCTACTGTCCAATGGGACATAGCTGTCTGCACTTATTGTTTTTCCTTCCTTTATGTTTGGGGAAACAATTGGAGTGAGAATGTGTTTTGCCTTCTGGGCCTTATATATTTCTGGCAGACATCAGAAAGGCTGATGCTGCAAGCTGGCTACTTACAAAGTCATCTGTTGCCAGCCTTTAAATGACTAATTTTGGCTTGATGCTTTGTTTGCCTATGAAGATCTGCATAATGTTCCTTAGCTTCCTGTGAGTTTCTTTCTGTAGAAACTACTCTCTTCTCACCTTATCAGCCCATTGTTGTTATGAATCATTTATTTGATACATAACAACATCATATTGCACCTCCATCTTGCTCATTCTGCTTGAACCAAAACCGTAGAAAAATACAAACTGCAGCAGTAAGCAGTAGATGCATGTACCAACGACCAGTTGAAAACTTGGAGGAAGTGTTATAGGAACGTGTGTTACAGAATATGTGATGTGCTGAATGAGAAGACAACTCAGAATAGTACTCCCAACACCTGCCAGCCAAATATTTATCCATGGGCAGTGGTCCATCCCACATACCACTGGCTTCTGTCCTTCAAATGATGTTTCTTGTATACACATCTAAGCCACAATACACAGTTATAGCAAGTCATGTGCTACCAGTAAATTTCTCCTGTGCTTATTAGTCTAGGATTACACTGAGACAACCAGTTGGACCTGGTCTTTCATCAAAGAAACAGCTCAAAAACACTCCTGTGAGACTGTGCGGGAATGTGGCAGCAGGCCATGACAAAGGTTATCACGTCTAGGTATTGCGGCTGCAGGGCCTGTGTGACTCTTTAAATCATGACTCAGCCTGCAGGCTAAACAGCATCCAGCACAGAAAGGGAATACACTGAAACACAATGGGTGCATGTAACTAGATTAAATGCCTATGATTAAACGCCTTGATTAAATTTACCTATAAAGCAAATCTGACCAGATATATCATTCGACCCTATGGAAAATGTTACAGCAAAGAAATAAAGTAGGAACAGTAGCCTATTGTAACACCGAAGCACAAAAATATAACTCAAAGTCCCACCCAAATAGTACAGCTATAGTATCTCGAAACAATCATAACAACAGGGTGACATTTGTTATGTCAAAGTTCTTGAATTCTACATCAAATAGTGGGACCTGCAGAATTCTGCTGAAGATATTTTCACTGCAGCACGAAGGGGGTTTAGTTTGAGTGGGAACCTACAGCACGTGTGTTATTATATTGAGTCTGCACTATAGGTAAACTCCTGACTTGCACCCCTAAGTGAAGTATGGTAACGTGAAAACAGTCATATGCATTGAATGATTTGCATAATGCAATGTAAAGTCGGTCATCCTGTTTCTAGCTGAATTTAAGCGGTGTGCCTTTTTCGCTGGTCCTGCACAGCACCGACCAGCAGCAGCAAACTGCAGGCGCCATCTTGCCTGTGTCAAACTAAAAAGGCTGCATCCTTTTTTTCCCCCATTCTCCTCAACAATATCCCAATCCTGCAGCTGCACCGCTGGTGGACTGGACCCAGTGGGCCGCAGCAGCACCAAATAACACTGCACATTAGCATTCCTAAAAAAAAAAAAAAACATCCGTCGGAGTCAGGGGGCATGTTGTGTTTGTCAGGTAATGTTATAACGTTAAGTGGTGTATTGACGGGTTTCTTTGAAACCAAGATGTTAGCCACACGGTTGCCATGCCAATCCCGTGTCATTTTCTAGCATTAGCTCTATAGACCCTATCCATTTCACTAGTTAGCTACCTATGTGACTTAACGTAGCTATCAAACTACCCATAAAAGGATAACAGCGACGAACCAACTAACGAGTTATTATAGAAAACTGCGAACAGAAACACCCCTAGACTAATCAAAATGTGTCTAATATGGCATGGACAAGCTGTCAATCACTGACATCTAACGGTAACGTTAGGCCTTGTAGCATTACTCACATTATTTTGTTTGCTAATTCTAGCTACGCAATAAATGTGCGTAACACTATGAACTTGTAATATTGGTGGCACATAGCTACATTTTCAAAACCGTCAGGGAAAACAAATTTTGTTTTTCTGTATTAAAGAGAGAATGTGCTTCGTACAATGTTCTTCGGTAGCAGAAAGGCTTTTTAACTGTTAACGTAAATAACCTTAATGGCATCAGTGGAACGTTCTAACCTAAAGTTACCTAGCTACTATTACACGTTTTAACCGTTATTTTTATTGCGTCATTTAGTATTTTTTAGCTAGGCACGGTGGTTGGCACTGTGGTCGGCCTGATGGCAGCTGTGGCTACAGGCCCGCAGATGAGCGGCTCACCGACACACACAGCCTCATTTCTCCGTTGTAAGGTTACTCACCTCGGATGAAAGCGTCAAGGTCGCCACCAGTAACAGCAGAAACGCCGTGAGCTCTCCCATGCCGTCCCAGTATCCAGCTGCCCCGTTATGGTCACGAATTTTCCGTTAAAAATAAAAATGTCAAAGCAGGTGGAGATACGTTTCGACAACAGCGGATGAAGTGTCCCGAATCCCTGTGATCCCTCCCTGTTTAGCTCCTGACTGAGAGGCTGGATGTGTTTGGTCTGGGCGGGGGGGGGTTGTAAGTGTTAACAATGAGATGATGGGATTTATGCAATCATTTAACAATGCTTTTGTCATTTGTTGCAATACGGAAAAAAATTGGCTATATTTAAAATTAGTAAAATTAGTAATTTTCAGTTACTTTTTCATGACCAAACCTCATTTGACATTGATGTTGAGACAGTATATAGTGTGCACCACAGACCAAATAGCCTACTAAATAACAATAGACCTAATGATCTCATAAATGTATAATTTCATTGTAGCCTAGTCTAGGCTACTAAACCTCACATAACAAACACACACCAACATATTCAAGTAAAACATTGCACATCGAGACGACAAAAGGTGAAATGTAGAAAAAAAAGTCTGATCTGCTTTGATATATTATTGTAAGTTAGTTCCTTTAGTTATTATTAAATACAATATGTTTTTGGAAAACCTGTCAACGCCCCCTGCAGGTGGACGGCGGGCTACTGCAGTCTGATGTCGGTTGTATGAGCGGAACTGTGTGCGCTTTAACGTCTGTTTAGAGAGGCAGCAGACTTTTTATTTATTCCTTTTCATCATTCTGTCTGGAAAACACCACAAACAACAACTGCAACTCGAAATAAAGCTCTGTTAACCAGACATATGTCCATTCCTCTGTAACCCATTGGCGTCAGTTTGGTTTGAAACGTGCTGACAGAGATGCATTTGGAAGTGCATTTTCAGAAGTGCATTGACGCATTCATTCTCATCGGCGTCATGTTTAAAAACGTTGTCTTGTTGCTTACGTAAACGTAAAACAAAAATATCTTTTTGCGTGATCAGTCACAATGACGTCGGAAGAGGTAGAGATGGAGCCGGAACTGGCACAACAGAGCTGTGCTTTCTTTCTTGGAAATTCATACAGTATTTTATATTAAAGAAAGATAAGGGAGAACGAAATATAACTGTGCAGTTTTTGTACTATGCAGTTCAATGTGCAGTTAGTTACATTTAGCGTACGGCCTACTGTTTTCAGTTAGGCTACTGTCTTATGCTTCCTTACATGCCAAGTCCTGTGTATGAAATATGTTGGCCATGATGTGGTAACATAGTATGTTGAATCTAGGTGGTAGTAGACTTCACACATTACACCTAAAACAGATGATTATTAGGAGTATGTGTAATGATTACTGTGAAGTGTAATGTCACCCTCAGCACCCCTAGGATGTTGTAGTTACAACAGTCATCTTTACTCCCAGCATAAAACAATTTCAGATGTATTACTTTGTGCTCTTTCTGTCTTTCTTTATTTTAGAGGAAACATTCCAGTGTCTTGCAAAGAGCGGAATTGGCGTCAGATGATGGTGGTGAACGAAGTGCCTAGCCCACTACAACTTCTATCAAACAAGCAAAACTCAGCACCTCAGCAAATACCCAAAGGAAAGTAAACTCCTTGGTTCTAGAGTTCATAATTGCAGATGTGCAGCCCTTTTCATTAGTAGAGAATGCCCCATTCCAGTATTCTGCCATAATCACATTCAGAGTTTCTGTTTTATTTTGATGGACCGTTATTAGTGTGTCATTCTTAATGAAAGAAAATTACTGTGAATATAGTCAGCTGTAACAATCTTGCCTTTTTTTTTGGAATGATTCATATCATCCTTTTGTGTTTATATCCTGTAAAATCAGGAAAAGGGTAAGGAAAAATGCTGGTTTCCTTCTGGTTCTTTTTATTTTGAGGCAATAAGTTGCAACACCTATGCACTTAATTGCTCAGTGAAAAAAAAAGTTAACAGCCGAGTAAATAAAGAAACGGAAAAGAAAAAATTGGTAAATTGGTAAATTCTTCTCTTTTTTCAGGGTGACTTGGGCCTAACACATTCAGCCAGTTGGAACAGAAGAACACACCAGAATAGGCCTGTTAAGTAAGCAGGATTTTTATGGCCGAATTCCTACACTTATAAAATGCAATTCAATGTGGAAGTAAACCAAGTATTCAGAATACGATAATCAGATTGAGTAATGTAACAAAATACGTTACAAATGACATTTTTGGGCATGTATTATGTATTCTGTAAAGGAATGCGTTTTGAAAGTATTCTTCCCCACACTGGACTTATGTTCGTCCTGTGGCCCGACTGGGAAAGCTGCCCAAACTAGACTTTCCTCATGTCCACGCCCCCCCGCAGGTGGATGGCGATAGCACTTTGATGTTTATTTAGGGAAAGGGAGTAAGTGAGCACCCGGAAATCGTACCTCCTATGGGAAAATTCTAAGGCTAACAAGCCATCACTTTCTGCTAGCGTTCCATTGACTGCCATTCATTTAGGCATTTCAAGTGCTTTGAAACTAAACGGTCATTGGATAAATGCTGCGATTCTGTCCCGGTCACAGACACTCAGTGTCCCTGGAGGTCAACGGAGGAGTGGGCTTCTGTGTGAAGATTGGAGGGTCAGTTGAAAGGCTGCATCTCCTTTTACGATTTTGTACTATAAAAAGTCGTTGCACCTATACAAGCTCAGGATTTTGCAAGTGTTGTTGAAAGACGAACTGCTACAACCTATTTCTTGGTATTTGCTTGGCGAAATTGCTAGCCAATTTTCATCATACATTTTATACACCACATTCCTTGTTTCAGTTTAACCTAATTCAAGTCAGATCAAGTTAGAGGTGTGGCATTTAACTGGATAAAACTATTGAAACCACATTGTTCATATGGTAATTACCGCTCAGTGAGCCATAGCCTTTCCTTTCCTTTCCTGTGGCGTTCCAGAGGGGTCAGTTTTAGGCCAAAAATTGTTTATCCTTTACTTAAATGATCAAATTATCTAATGGACTAAAATTTACTGACACAAATATTTTTTTTGCAGGGATAACATGCAGCCAATGCTGGTAATGGTCACTAGTGAAATTAATAAATTAAAACTGGTTTGATTCATTAAGATGTCTTTAAACTTGGATATAAATACATTCCTGATATTTGGAAATCATACTATAAATGCAGATGTTAAAATAGTAATTCTTAACTAAACAATTGAAAGAGTCTATGAAAGTAAATTTCTGGGTGTTGTACTTGACCACAAAC
This sequence comes from Etheostoma spectabile, assembly GCF_008692095.1. Taxonomy (NCBI): domain Eukaryota; kingdom Metazoa; phylum Chordata; class Actinopteri; order Perciformes; family Percidae; genus Etheostoma; species Etheostoma spectabile. The sequence continues at coordinate 5,679,095 of NC_045743.1, read as the reverse complement.
TGTGCTGGAAGCCCCACATTAAATATCTGTGCATGAAGATGGCCAGGAGCATATTTAACCAAAATACATTACATACTCTGTACTGCACACTTATTTTACCATATATGTTATATTGTGTGGAAGTTTGGGGAAATACCTACAAAAGCAATTTACAAAATATTTGCACATTGCAAAAAAGAGCAATCAGCATAATAAATCACACAGGGAATTACAAGCACACTTGTCGTGTGTTTTTTAATTCACATTTGCTGAAATGTATGGACATTGTTACATTCAAAACTGCTCAATTTATGTTTAAAATTAAAGAAATTCATTTACCATGTAACATACGTGCAATATTTAATAAAAGAGACGGGGGTTATCATTTAAGTGGACAATGTATGTTCAAACAACCTCTTGTGTGAACTACTGTGAAAAGCATGTGTGTGTCAGTTTGTGGGGTCACCTCATGGAAGGGACTGAAAAATGACATCAAACAGAGCCATAATATCATCCAGTTCAAAATTAAATTAAAGAAATCATTACTGGACCAATACAGAAAAGAATAGACCGAAACATAGGAATGTCGTAAATGTAATGTAAAAGTTGCTGTATATTGTATTTTTGAGGCGACACAGTACACTCAGCCATCACAGGAAAAGTGCTTCTAATTCACTTCCGCTGGTTTCCGTTGAAGTCTATGGCGTCACTGTGTCCATTTCTTTCACCCTCTAGGCTTTAGAGAGGCAGCTAACTTTTTATTTACTCCTTTTCTTCGTTCTGTCTGGTTTGTGTGTTTGTGAGGGAAAAACCCTAAACAACAACTGCAACTCAAAATAAAGCTTCATTAGCCAGGCGTAGGAGAGCGCAAGGCAAAGTAACACTTTAAAATATTTCCATTCGAGTTTTGCTATTCATATTTTGATAATGTGCACTGGAAGTTGGTTTGTAAGACCTACCATTCTTCAACAATTCCACCGAGAGTTGCGCTAGGTGAAATGTCACAACCTGCCCCATAGTGTGGGGTTAGTTGTAACATTTACGTAATTAAAATGGTTACCGGTGTGCATACACTAATTTTTAACATAAAGTTAAAGATAATTCTTTATACATTAAAGTAATTCTTTCATTAATAAGGTTTCTGATAGGCCAATATTTACCAATTTCTTTAAAACATTTAAAACGTATCAATTCTTTAATTTAAAAAGGTTTCATTAGACCAGTGTGTACTTCTTTTTAAAACATAAAAAAATGAACACTGTGTAGAATACTCATCTTTGTACATTTAAGAACTCAGAGTCACGTGTGTGATTACTCCTCATCACACATAGTACTTATTCCCCTCTGTACTTAGCTCATGGGAGCACCCATGGAAAATTGATTGCACAGTCAGTGATACAGATTGAAATAGTAGGCTAAGTTGTTTTTAATGACGTGCTGAGCTTTAGCTACGTTTTCTTGAGGTAAAGGAAAGGGGATATTTTGGTTTACTATGTAAAACAATAATATGCCAATGGTAATGAGATAATATAGCTCTCTATAGTATTCTAAAACAATATCAGTCCCCATAGAATGTTGTTGTCACTGAAAACTAAATGCCATTGGGTCACTGTTAATGCTATTGTACAGGTGTATCCTTCAATTCATCGAGCAGATGGATAATCGAAGATATTTTAACAGAGAGAAAGAGAAACAGGAGATTGGCAGGGCAGTTGATTCTGAGGGAGCTGGCGTGCTGAGGTCAGTAGTTGTCAATAGGTCTAAGGAAATGTGGTGTGTTTTGTTTTCTAACCATAAGCATTGTTGGCCGGTCTAGGCAGTAAGAAAATTATTAACTAAATTATTTCATTATATTCATTTATACAGTATATGCTAGCTATATTCTGACTAACTTAACTTTCTACATTCATTGGCTGCAATTAATTAGATAGCCTAAATGTAGGCCTTCAAATTCTGGTTCTTGGGTTATACTGTATGCAAGCCAAACTACACCGCGAAATGACACTCTGGACCAATCCACAGCGCAGTTACAGTAATTAAATAGCATTCTTTGGACAACTTATCTTAAAAAGAGAGGAATTAGATATAGTATGCTATGACTTTATCACAAATTTACACAAGCAGTCAGATAGCATTTAAGTCATTGCTTACAGACACACATCAGGAGCAAAGTCTATCAAGTAAAGTCCCCCATGTAGCTTTGATGTGTCTTAAAGCTGACATCACAGTAACTTTTGTTGAACAGAGTAGAAGTGAGAGAATGGTATATGTCTGTCACTTTTTACTTGTTAACATCTTGGTTCCTTGACTGGTTGTTGAAGTAAGTGTGGCTTTAATACAGTAACAAAAGATGTGAGTGTAAAGATTTTGCAAACGCAAGTTACAAGTACCCTGGGGGCAAAGCCCCCCATCTTTAAATCCTAGGGACGTCCCTGGGCAACGCTTTGGCAACAATTCCAGGAAGATCATAGATGTTGACATTTCACTCTTGGTTGGCCTTCAATCAAGAGGACACAATTTGTGTGTATGGGATATGTACGGATGTAGAGATGTGTTTGGATATATGGAAGGCGTGATTGTCCACAACAGTAGCACTTTGGACTCAGTTCTTCTACAAGATGTCTGTCTGATAGACATCTTGATATTTCAGTCCTTCCCAAATCGATCAATTTGTTGATAGTGCTGCAGCTTGCTGCGAATTACACTCGACTCTGTTGCCCCTCTAAAAAAGATGATAATAAAACAAAGACGGTTAGCTCCATGGAATAACACTGAAACTCATATCCCGGAACCAAATATCACGGAAACTTAAGAAGATTTGGCATTCCACCAAACTGGAAAATTCTCGTTTAATTTGGCAAGATAGTCTTAAAACTTATAGGAAGGCCCTCTGTAATGCCAGAGAAGCGTACTACTCGTCATTAATAGAGGAAAATAGGAACAACCCCAGGTTTTTTTTCAGCGCTGTAGCCAGGCTAACGGAAGGTCACAGCTCTACTGAGCCAAGTATTCCCAAAGCTCTTAGTAGTAACAACTTTATGAGCTTCTTTAATGATGAAATTATAACTATTGGAAACAAAATTCACCAAGAGCTGCCTTTAACTGGCACCAACTTATCTCTAAACTCAGGAACCTCAGAAACAGCTGTAAAACCAGATAAATGTTTAGACTGCTTTGCTTCACTCGATCTTTATCAATTTAATTCAATTATTTCTTCATCTAAACCATCAACCTGCCTCTTAGACCCCATCCCGACTAGGCTACTTAAAGAAGTTTCACCATCAGTCAACTCTTTTCTACTAGATATAACCAATCTGTCTTTATTAACAGGCTATGTCCACAGCACTTTAAAGTAGCTGTAATTAAACCTCTTCTGAAAAAGCCCAACCTTGATCCAGATGTTTTAACCAACGATAGACCCATATCTAACCTTCCATTTCTCTCAGATTCTTGAGAAAGCAGTCGCCAAACAGCTGTGTGACTTTCTGCATAGCAACAACTTATTTGAGGATTTTTAGTCAGGATTTAGAGTTCATCATAGCACAGAGACAACACTTGTGAAAATTACTGATGATCTCTTAATTACATCAGACAAAGGACTATCTCTGTACTGGTGTAATTACATCTTAGTGCTGCATTTGATATCATTGACCATCATATCCTATTACAGAGACTGGAACATTTAATTGGCATTAAAGGAACTGCTCTAAGCTGGTTTGAGTCTTATTTATCACATCAATCCCAGTTTGTACATGTTAACAATGAATCCTCTATGCACGCCAAAGTTAGTCATGGAGTCCCACAAGGATCTGTACTCGGTCCAATCTTGTTCACTTTATATATGCTTCCTTTACGCAAAATTATCAGGAAACTCTCCATAAACTTTCATTGTTGTGCAGATAATACTCAATTATATCTATCGATCAAGCCGGATGAAATAAATCAGTTAGCTAAACTTCAAATGTGCCTTCAGGATATTAAAACCTGGATGACCTGTAATTTTCTAATGTTAAACTCAGATAAAACTGAAGTTATTGTTCTGGGGCCCAAGCACCTCCGTGACGCATTATCCAAAGAGATAGTTACTCTGGATGGCATCACCCTGGCCTCCAGCACCACCCTGGCCTCCAGCACCACCCTGGCCTCCAGCACCACTGTGAGGAATCTTGGAGTTATCCTGATCAGGACATGTCGGTTTGATTCTCACATAAAGCAAATTTCAAAGACCGTCTTTTTTCACCTACGTAATATTGCAAAAATCAGGAATATCCTGTCTAAAAATGAAGCAGAAAAACTAGTCCATGCATTTGTTACTTCTAGGCTGGATTACTGCAATTCTTTATTATCAGATTGTTCAAAAAAGTCCATAAAGACTCTTCAGCTGATCCAGAATGCTGCAGCACGTGTTCTGACAGGAAACAGGAAAAGAGATCACATCTCTCCTGTTTTAGCTTCTCTGCATTGAATAAAAATCCTTCTTCTCACCTACAAAGCTCTTCATGGCCAGGCACCATCTTACCTTAAAGAGCTCATTGTACCATACTACCCCAGAGTACTGCGCTCCCAGAATGCAGGGTTGCTTGTGGTTCCTAGAGTCTCCAAAAGTAGAATGGGAGCCAGAGCGTTCAGCTATCAAGCTCCTCTCCTGTGGAACCAGGTTCCAGTTTGGGTTCAAGAGGCAGACACTGTCCCCACATTTAAGAGTAGGCTTAAGACTTTCCTCTTTGATAAAGCTTATAGTTAGGGCTGGCTCAGGTGAGTCCTGAACCATCCTTTAGTCACGCTGCTACAGGCCTAGACTGCTGGGGTCTTCCCATGATGCACTGAGCACCTCTCTCCTCCTCCTTCTCTCCAACTGTATGCAACCTCATCCCATTAACACTAGAAGTGCCGGGATTCCCTAACTACTAGAACTGCCTTGAGCAGTCATTTTGACCGCCAGATTCCAAACTCTATAATCTCTCATGATAAATACCTAATTGTGATATTAATTGTTGTGGTTTGGGGTTTATACTTTGGATTCTTTTCCTCTTTTGGTCTTGTCTTGTGTTTGTGTCCTGTTTCTCCCCGGTCTTGTGTTGTTGGTCCTGTTTTGTGTTTCCCTAATGGCGTTTTTCCACTGCTGGTAACAGCTCGACTCGACTCGACTCGACTCGCCTTGACTCGCCTCTACTCGCCTTGACTCGCCTCTACTCGACTCGACGCATTCTTCGTCCGTTTTCCATTGCAAAATGAGTAACGCCTCAGCGTGGCTGGTCACCATAGCTACGCGTGATGATGTAATTTTCAACGCGACTCACAACAGCACGTCGGCTACTCGCCACAGCCAGAAGAAATGTTTTGTTTCAAAAGAAGCTGAAGGAAGCAACAAAATCACCGCTATAAAAAACAAGAGTTTGGGAATTCCGACGGAGATCAGACGTCGATATGACGGTTGTTCGCTGAGGGTAAGTTAAGTTTCCTGGTAACGTCAGCTAACATTTGCATGTGTTAGGGGCCCCGGTCACTATTTACTATACGCTAGCGTTATATAAAGTCCAGGAACTTTAGCAACCACGATTACACACCAACATGTGTGCTGTGTACCGTTTGTGTTTCAGAGCATTCACGCTTTGCAAACTCGCCGCCGCAGACCGTCTGGTGGGCGATGTCCGACCGGTGAGATCTCTGGTTCTGACCTATGGGCTTCGTATAATCTGTATGAGAGTCACAGAGAAGCTTATGACAACGACTGGGATGCATCTGGGACAGCAGAGCCGGTGGTGACACTGTCACAGGGTGCAGAGGAAGAAGGCCGGGGTGTACGGGAGGGTTTGATGCGCTACTTGAAAAGCTAAATAAAAACTTTTCTTTGATATTTTGTCTTGTTTTTTTAAAGTAACAGTGTGCAATATTGGAAACGACATAAAGCCCCTAATGGCCTTTAATATTGAACAGTTGAAAAGTGAGAATAGTGCAGAGAGTAGATAATCTGTCGGTGTCTGGCTAGATTTTTTTTTAAATGTCCCGTTTGTTCTGGACACACACTCCTCACTCTTGTTTGCTAACAACGCAGTGATCCGACCAACCAGCAGTCTGCAGGTTTCCACGTCACCTTCTGGTATCGCCTCGGCTCGCTTGGAACCTCGACTGAGGTAGTACTAAAAAAAGTACCTGGTAGCAGGTCCCAGGAACTTTTTTTCGTAATGGGAAACCAAAAAAGGCGAGTAGAGTCGAGGCAAGTCAAGTAGATACCACGCAGTGGAAAACCGCCATAAGTGTCTGTATGTTCTGTTTCCTGTTTTATTCTGAAGTGTGGTTTTCGTCTCGTCTTGCCTTTAGTTTTACTTCCTGTGTCTGCCCGCTCTTGTGATAACCTGATGTTTTCCACCTGCTTCCCTGCCCCCTTGTCACCTGCCTCTCTTTTCCTCATTACCTTATGTATTTAATGTCTGTGCTTCCCTTGTCTTTTGTCAGATCCTTTTGTCCTGTCAGCTTGTTCATGTCGAGTTCCAGATTTTACCCGTGAGTTTTCCCCTGTTTTTTGTATTGCCTTCCCCCTGGACCTGTTTTTGGACTTTTTCATTTTTTTTTTTTTTTTTTTGTTCTTGTATTTTGCCTGTTCCTTTTGCTCACTGTGTTTTTCTTTGGACTTTGTTAAATAAAGCCTTGTTTACCTGCTCCCGCCTGCCTCCCTGATCTCTGCTTTTGGGTCCTCATTCCTGCCTGAGTGTCACAATTAATACCGGTATTGTGTTAGGCTATCTTTAGGAAAACGAAAAACACCCAAATCTATATCTTAAGGAGTTAATTATACACTTGAGTAGCCCAGGTGTTTCAATAATTCATATCATGGCATAGTAAAACCTAATTCTTTCCTAGGCTACATTCATAACTGAAGAATATGGTATGAAAAGTAATTCAATAAAACTCATAACAGGCAAATAACACCTAAAAGTGTCTTATTTGAACTTTTATAACTTAACCTAAACTAGCACTGCCTCCGTGTTGGTGTGGGGTGTGGTGCTCCGCTGAGGTTTTTTCCTCTATAAACTCCACTCTTAGCTTCTCTGCCAGTTCCTGCAGGAACTTCTTCAGGACAATTTTACTCCTGATGCACTCCTTGGAGAGAATGTGTGCAGTGAATCAGCCAGTTCGAGGATGTATGAAGTTATTAGAACAAAGACAGTCACCGGCCATCTAGCCACGTGTACCGCATCTTTTCACAGAGCGGTATTGTGATAGCCTATGTTACCAACTCTGGCATTGCCTTCGGCCCATCTGTGATGCCCACACCTGTTACTTGAGACTGCATATGACGTTTCTCTGACAAAGATGCTGATAGTTACTAAGCAACCAATATGCATCTTCAACCGCATAAAAGATTAAAAACAATACCGCAAAAGTATGAGCGGTCAATATGACCGTGTATGGCCAAAATAGATGAAAGTGATTTCTTAATAAATGTAATTGTAAATAGTAATTTCCCCTTGTGGGATTAATAAAGCATACATTATTATTATTATTGTGTATAAAAACATTTTAAATGAAAATTAAGACTATTTTAGGAAAAGTCAAGTACCAGCAGAATTGTATTTTTTTACCCAGCAAAGTTATTACACATATAAATTTCAAAACAGTCAAAATGACTATCACGGCTGTTCTAGTGTTAATGCATGTTACTAACTCGACTTCTTCCCTTTCCCGTAGTGTTGTGCTCTCTCGCCTCTCCACTCTCCTCCTATCGCTTCCTGCAGGTGTTTCTGGCTCTGGAGCTGTGGAGTCACCTGCTGCCTCCTTGTTCCTGCTCTACTACAATTCTCCATGTCTCTCTCTCTCTCTCTCTCTCTGTCTGTCTCTTTCTCTCACCCCCAACCGGACCAGGCAGATGACCACCCACCCTGAGCCATGGTTCTGCTCGAGGTTTCTGCCTCTTAAAAAGAACTTTTTCCTTGCCTCTTTCGCCTAGTGCTTGCTCCTGGTGGGAATTGTTTCTGTAAACAACATCACAGAGTCCGGTCTAGACCTGCTCTTATATGAAAAGCGCTGTGTGATAACTGTTGTTGGGATTTAGCGCTATATAAATAAAATTGAATTGAATTGAATTGAATTGAAATGAACTGAATGTAAAATATTACAATAAAATAGCATTTTTACTAGCAAAAGGACAATCAAACATTACATTTTTCATACAAAATTATTAGCCAATTAGTTTTTAAAATATTACAACATTTTCCGTGTTTTACAGCGGTTGTAGCCTACGTATGACCTGATATTTCAGACATGAGCAGTTTTTTTAAAAAACATTTTAACCAGAAATGAAATGCATGGGAGGCGGATTTCTAAACGATTGCAACACTCCTTTTATGACGATACAGGAAACGAAACAGACAGACCAGAGACCAACGGAACTTTCAGCGCGTGGGGTGATAACATGTTCAAGGACTGGGATTTCTGGTGTGGAAATGTAATCACAACAGTAACGCGACACGGAGCAGATTAGAACTAGGCTACCACTTTAACAGTGTGTTCCTCGAGGCCCAGGATCCATACAGAGTACAGAATGAGTGCCTTCCTGGGAGTGTTAGTGGTAACGTTAATTGTCTCAGGTAAGCCTTTACCATTCAAACTACTCAACAGCCATGTCGCCTTCAGTTATAAAAACCAGTGGTGGAAAGTAGTGCTGTTTATGTACAACTTTGTGGCAAGGTACTCATATTTGACTTGATTTCTTCTACTTTATCCGTCTACTCCACTACTCAGAGGGAAATATTGTAGTTTTTAATGCATTACATTTATTTGATACTTTAACAAATATATTGATCATTATTATTTTATTATTGTGGATAAGGATATGACTTCCCTGCTACTCTGCAGTGTATAGTACAAACGTGTACACATAATGCATCAATAATCGTAATAATATAATAGATAATACATTATTATATACTATAATAGATAGATAGATAGATAGATAGATAGATAGATAGATAGATAGATAGATAGATACTTTATTCATTCCGGATGAATTTTTAGGCATCTAGTAGCTTAGACAACTATGTCACACAACAAACACGTACACACATATATCACACATACATAATAATAAAAATACAACTCACTCACAGAAATGCAATGCCCATTATAAGGGAAGGTACTAGACTGTGTGATAATGCAAAAGTAAACATTGCAGGGATTGAACAGTGCAGTAGATCATAAATCAATATTGACTATGAAATATTTACATAACCTATAAACTGACACACTCACCAAAACACATCTCGAAGCAGTTGCACACCGTTTCACACCATTCCGAGGAAACATGTCGTCAACACGGAGACCGTAGCAAAACGGTGCACACCGATTAAACGTGCCCTTGGTTTTACATCCATAGTTTAGATACGAGTCATTTGCTCTGTGTCATGTGGGATTCCTTAGGAGACTAGCAGCAGCTTCTGAATACATTGATTCCAATAGGGGAAGTGAACGTGAACACAGATTGTGAACAACTATTTCGCCCCATAATTACCTGAGTAAATATTGGACCCATTTTTCACAAGCTATATATTTCCCGAATATTTTCACACTAAGATGTCATTTTTCAGATGGATAAATCAGGAGATATTAACTTTGTTTGAGCCTTCTGTCTCTGCAACAAACTCAAGATCTGGCAATATGGATAGGCTAAAGTCAATGTTCATGAACACCACTGATAATTTTTTTCCATAATGCTTAACATGACTTTTAGCTGTATGTAAATATCTAATGTTAGCAAAAGAAAATATAAATACACTGTGCAAATATAACTTTTAATCCATCACATGAAGTTCACTACACTTACAATTTTACAAAATTGGCTCGTTACTATAATTTTTTGTAAAAAAGGTCGTCTTTCAGGTGTGATTTGTGAGTGCATGTGGGAGAACAGCGCGGACGCGTGCCTCACAACGCGAGCGGGTGCGCACACCACATGGAGAAAAAAGTGCGAAAAAAGAAAAAGAGACAAGCTGCCCGGGGATAATCAGCTGAGATTGTGTGTGTGCGAGTCCTTAAGAACTGTGACTCGTATGACTTATGTTGTCAGTTCAATTAAACCTTTTGTTGTATTGGTCTATAGTTCTTGCAAATTTAAAAGTAAGTTAGCTAGTGATTGTGTTGTTTGGGTTCTTTACCTGTTAGCTAGGTTGCACCTGGCTGTTGATTCATAATGGCGATTGTTGAACGCCCTGGCTCACGTTTGTATTTTAGTTGCATTAGTTACACTGCATTAAGGTAATATTATTAATAGTGGGTTTATTTTATTATTTGCTAGTGTATTCCTATGCATTGTGAATGGTAGCCTTAACAATATTTTTTTTTCTTTGCAGAACCACAACACACACACACACACACACACACACACACACACACACATACACAGCCAAGATTGTAATGAAGCATCAAAAGAGAGAAGTTGTGCAGAAGTTGTCTCCGTCTCCGCCTGGGGCGACGTTTTAAACCAGAATCAGCTTTAAATAAAGTCCAAATCTCGTCCTCACTAACAAGTTTCAAATAATTTCACTGGAGCTACCGTTATTATTGCCAATGCCGAATTCAATCTAATTGGATGGGAATATACAGTAGGCTACTGTACCTTGCACTTGACGCACCACTACAAGACGACTCCACAGATTCCCAACCATCCTTGTCCTTATCTGAGAGAGATGTTTGAGATAGTAGGCATCAAGAATGACTCCTGGCCAAAGTGCTGTGTAACTCTAAAAGTAGGGGGGACTTCTCTATTAATGTCTGTTTAGTAATTATTTCCAGAAGCCAAATTTAAAGGGAAGATTAAAAATTAGAAACTGCATCTGTGAATTCTCACAGGATCACAACTCATATCTTGCTGCTCAGTCAGAATCTCATTAACCTGGAGTCCCAGTCTCTGTCACGATAATCACATATATGATGTTTTAGGCCTATTATCAGACATCCATTTAAAATATAGCTAATGGCATAAAGAGCCTTTTTTCCATGTCTGCTGTAGTTTCTCAGCTTGCACTCTAAAAAATGGTGCATTTGCAAGGCTACTTTTACTTTTATACTTTAAGTAAATTTCCAAAACTGTACTTTGTTACTTTTACTTGAGTAAATAAGTTAAATGAGTTGAACTTTTACCAGATTATTTCTTAACACAATTATCTGTACTTCTGCTTGAGTACTGGAAGTTAGTACTTTTACCATCTCTGCTGCCAACCGTTGCAGATAGCCTGGTGGACTTGTTTCATGTTGTTTTTCTGCTACATTCCTGTATGATTGATCATTTGTGTCTATGCGTAGGCCTGTGTAGAAGTTCAATTCACATTTGATTGCCTAATTTGACAAAGCCATCCCCTGCATGAAAACACACATCACACAAAGATGTGTATCCTTTTAGTTCTTGCAGAATTTCAAGTGGTAGATCAAAGGATTTTCATAAAGATTTTAAGAATTTATTGAAAACTGAGGGAGTAGGCCTAGACAACATTATTGAACGCCTGATTAAATCCTGCCAAATAAATAAAAAAATAAACTTAATTTTGTTTATTTTTACTTCATATTTTCTGTATACATTTTTACAGAACCAGCAGCTCTGGTATTAGCCCTACAATCAACGAGTTTTGCCACTAACGTATCTGAATACAACACACGCGTCTTGCAGAGGTCAGTCAGGGCTTACCCGGGGATGACATGTTGTTAATGAAACTTCACTTGAGCCATCAATCAGTTTTCTTTTTATTCAGGAGAATTGAAATGCAAATGTGTTTGTTGGTTTATTTTGCAATGATGGGGCAAAATAGGAAGTAGAGGGGGGTTGTCCCCTAACCACAAGGTCGACCGTTTAATCCCCGGCTCCTCCTGTCCACATGTTGAAGTGTCCTCAAGCAAGACACTGAACCCCAAGTTGCTCCAGATGGATACCGTACATACTTCGGTGTATGAATGTGTTTGTGATTGGGTGAATGAGTCGTTTTCGTGGGTATGATTCCAAATGCAATGTTACATGTTTTGTGTCTATCTTTTAACATCTTTTTTCTTTGATCTTGTTCTTGCTTTAACAATATGTCATCCCTTGAATAATTTATAGAGCCATAAATCAAATCCACATGAGATAGGATTTTATTGCACAAAAATAAACGTTCCGTAAGGGGAACTTTTTTAATTCTTTGTTACAAAACAATGCTTTGTAAGACATTTTATAAATACATACAGTGGCAAATACATTTCATTTTTCTTTTTTGTATTTTTCTCTCTCTGTGTGGTTTCATTCTTTGTGCACTAAACAAAGTGAGAGGCTGTAATTTATTACTAGGAGTGGCTGTGCAGTTGTGTTTGAACAACAAACCACAAAAGGTTAGAGATATATTGGGTCATGTCAGTAAAATCTGCACAGTAGTTAGTATAAGTAGAGTTCACAATAAGAGTATTTATGTTTGAATTTCTAAATATGACGCAGAAACGACACACTTTAGCTTTAAGATATTTAAAGATGACTAATGATCTTTTATCATCTTTTATCATTAACTTCATGTAATCACATAAGGACACAAGTTCTTCTGACTGGACGTCTTATAACTTGAAATGATGAGTTGCCTGATGTCACTGCTGAGATTTCACATAAATCAGTAAATTGTGGAAGTACCAATACCACAATGTGGAAATACTTTCCACCACTGTGATCAGCTTATAAGCAGACATCCTTCAGAGACCACTTTTTGTTATTTTGGTTTAAAGAAAACATACTATTTAATTAATTCATGTTAAGTCATGGTTGTTTCTTCTGATAATAACCGTTCCAGCCATGATGAAGGTTAGTATTTTATAATTCAGTCACCTGTCACTCTCAAAGGCAGGGTCAGTAACGTTGGCAATGATTGGTTATAGGATTACAGCAGCTACAGATTTTTTTCGCTTCTTTTTCAGAGCCCATAAATTATTTAATGCTCTTGTGGAGTAAACAGTATTTTAAAAGTGTATACTGGAAATAGTTACCAACCATGCCTTTTGTAAATTGCAATTTCCCCACTGGGGATCAATAAAAAGTATATTTACTACATTTAATGAGAGAGTTTAAAAGTTATAAAAGTTATTGTGCTTACTCTGGTATGAAAGTGGCTCCATGGAAGAGACAGCTGTAAAACCTTTATGTCAAATTCAAAATTCCCTTAAACTGAGAATGTACCTATAACATTGACAAAAACGTTTTTGAATAAACTTAATCTCTCAAGTTTACTGAAGATGTTTTCTAGTGAACTTAACTTGGTTTGTTCTATATTTTCACAACTTATGAGCCCACATTAGCCAAATTATTCAAGTTAGATCAGTTAAATCACAAGTTTAAAGCACACTTTTTTAAGTTGAATGTTTCACAGTGTAGGCTTTTTAAAAACAAACGGATTTATGACCAAATTTACCATTTCTACTGTAGGTGATGGAGCGACTATGTCAGAAGACAGTGTCCTTTTGCCATGCGCCTGCGCAGAGAGAAATTTGCACGAGGAGTTTAAGTGGCAGATGGAATCTCCAAACAAGATACTGGTCCTCAAATACAACAACACCACTCCAAACGTCAATCCCAGTTACATGGGCAGGGCCAAGATATTTCTGCCTGAGCACCACGATAACTGCTCGGTCCTCTTCACCAACATTACAGTAGATGACCAGGGGGAATACAAATGCATTTTTCACAAGCAAGAGGAATACCAATCTTCTCTTGTATATCTAAATGTTTCTGGTAAGACATTTGTTTCTTGTGTATATTATTTGATCAACATTTATTATTTATTATTAAAAGCAGTAAAATGATGGCACAATTTAAAATTGAGTCTTCCACCACCAGGGTGCTACACTGTCTGTCATTCAGCCGACAACCTGGGTGGAAGTATAAATGTTTTCAAGTGTCATGTAAAAAAACGCTACAGAGAGACTGAGATTCAGTGGATTTTGGATGGACAGCTTCTTACAGAATCAAACAACACTAACATAACCCACACGTACACCCTGGATGTTCCTACTGGCCTCTACCATTTCAACAGCACACGCAGCACTGAAGGCAAGTGGAGTGTAGTACCTGAATGTCATGTCAAGGACAAAGGCACATCAACAAACAGTAGCCATGCCAGCAGAACAACAAATGGTAACTATTTGTTTTTATTTATTTCAGAGAGGACGGAACTTAAATTTCCTACTTCACATTTAAAGCATTACAATATTAACTGTGAACACAGCACGGATCATTGTACAACATACCATAAGACCTTAAAAAGTAAAGTATTGTTTAGTATGTTACATCAAATCATGAAGGTATTTACATGCCTAATGTGTTATATTTCCTTCCACAGAAGTTAATGAGGCGAATCCAGACCGTGCCCGATACCGGTACTTAACAATCATTCCCATTATGTTGGTGCTTGGACTTTCCCTTCTCTTGTGGCGCCGTTGGGACGCACAGTAAGTGTTTGTCATAATGAGAGTGATCTTTAATTATTGGTAGTGTTGATTTGAGCTTTACTGGTTGAACCAGACTGGTGAAACACTACTTGGCTTTTTAGAAAACAAGCCGCTACCAGTGTAGTTCTTCTCTGTTTTCATTTGTAGGTCTTGAGTGTAACTTCCATATCTTTTGTCTTTGATGAAGGAGTTCACAAAGGACACGGGAAGTGGGGGCTGACAACTTCTACTGCTAAACACACAAGGATCCCTAATGTCAGGCAATTTCCACCGAACTGATTAGTAATGGATGTGGCATCATGCCCACGCCGAGACAGGTTACATCATGTGCTCATACCGCTTAAGTGATGAGGGGTTTCTGAAAAGGATGTCCATCTTGTGAGCTTTAATGGATGTTTGCAGGCAGGTGTATATATTTTTCCTTCAAATTCAAGGATTGTAAAAAGAAATTTTCCCTTTACGATATGAAGATGAAGTGATACATTTCAATTAGGATGGAACGGTTCAAGTAAAATACATTATGCCAGTGTGTCCGTTGACAGTGCAAGTAGGAGAGATTTAGACAGGACAATCCAATCTGCAACTAAAGCATTACATATTGCAGAGAAAGACGGATGCAGGATTTCAGCATATGATTAAAGTAACGTTCCTTGGGCCGCTATATTCGCACATTTCAACATTTCAGTAACATCCCGAACTTGCAAAGGAAAGTAAACATGGATTGAACAGAGATCTCTCAGATCTCTGCAAGATAAACCCAGACAGCTAGCTAGACTATCTGTTTAATCTGAGTAACTAACTTTCACTAAAACGTACACTTATTCCACCAAAACAAGTTCCTCCGGAGCCTATATTGCAGCGTGACTCCTGCTTTTCTCCAGTGCTTAGCACTTTCTAAGACCATTGTGATTGGTTTAAAACTGCCGACCAACCAGAGCACGTTTTCCTCCCATCGCCGAATGCTATGTGGAGCAGCCAGACTCTCCTCCTATGCTGCACTTTGTGTTTTATTTTTATTTACTTTTTAATAGCACAG
The DNA here is from genome assembly GCF_008692095.1 of Etheostoma spectabile. Lineage (NCBI taxonomy): Eukaryota > Metazoa > Chordata > Actinopteri > Perciformes > Percidae > Etheostoma > Etheostoma spectabile. The sequence goes on along the minus strand of NC_045743.1, from coordinate 5,663,632 downwards.
TGGCACTTTTCCTTTTGATAATAAAATGTAGTGATGTTCTTTTTACAGTTTTTAAAATACTGCACTTTAATTTCAAGTGGAAAAACAAATATTTCCATTAAGAACTTACGTTTATAGGTACTGTTTAAAAAAATAAATAAATAAATAAAAGCATGTTGAAATTAGCAATGCCCCCTCCTCTGTTCTAAAAACGTATCTAACTGAACTGGAAAACCGTGACCCCAAAACCGTGATATAAACCAAACCGTTGATTTTGTGAACCGTTCCACCCCTAATTTAAATAAAAATCAGTTACATGAACAATACAGAGAAATATAGCAATCATAACACAACAAAAATAGATTGCTGAATGTGCTATTGTGGATTCTGTAGCAGGTAATCCAACCAAAATAATTGAATTATTTGGAAAATTGCTTTGTTGACATGAAAATGGTCTTACTGACATGTACTAGACCATTTTCTGAATGCATTAAACAGTTATCCAATGTACTCCTACTTCATTAGGAAATTCAGCATTCAACTGAGCCATTTTAAATGGTGGTTAGGTATATATAGTATACTACTGTATATACATAATTTAAGTGCTATACTTCAAATGGGAGAAAAGCAAGTTATTATACTATATATTTACTGTATACAAAGGTAATTTCTGATATTGCAACACTTTACAACAATTATTTTAAATTTAAATTCTGAGTTGATCTGATTTTGTATGTTATCAGTTACCCTTTATTACTATAGAGGTGATATATCACTTTGCATTGTTGATTTCCATTGTGGTCAAATGTAATGCAAATATTTATGAAAGGTGTACAACATGTATGTGGCTTAGTGTGACTATCATGATTTTCTTTGTCAAGGTCCTTGATCAAGCCGCTTTCTTGTATCATAGTAATCAACATTCCCTCAGACTGGACCTAAACAACAGAATAGTGTGATTGCGATGTACAGAAGCCTGTTCATCTGGAACTGCTTTTTTGACACACTGGTTACAGTGAATGACATTGCTTTGATTTGTTTCATTTGTATATAAACAGATAAATATAATTTGATGTATGATTTATCAAGGTTTAAAGGGAACCCCCTGTGAAAGTGTGACATTTGAATGGCAGCGTTTGAGTTATGTGATGTGATCCAGGGAGGTGAGCTCGCACAAGGAGGGGCCTATGAGTCTACATCTGTGTGGGTCGCTAATACGTTGCCAACAACCAATATTTTAATCACAAATAATGCATTTTTCAATTTTTTTCAAACACGTTTTTCAAAAGAACTAAGCACCATATATTATTATATTATATTGCACCAACTGCTGATGAGTGTGCAAGCCGTGAACATTTTTCAAACCCTATTTTTTTTATTTAACTCCACCCGCAGCGTTAGTTATTTTAGAGACCCCCACAAAACTCAGATTATAACTCAAACCTTGTTAAAAGGTATACACCAACAAGCACACAAAGTGATGCCTGCGAATGAGAACCAAACAGTCAGAGCTTTTCCAGCCTGAAACATATTGCTGGTCCAGAAGACCAGTCCACCATGGGTTCCATATTCTGGGTATGGTCAGCAGCCTTGCCTCTGTAGCTGCGAACAGGAGAGCACACCACATCTGAAGCAACCTGAAAGAGGATAATGCATTGGCAATCAAATGTGAATGCGTCAATGTGTGGACTTTTGAAGGTCAACAAAGGGTTAATATGAAACCTAACCTGAAAAGGGGAAGTAAAACTGAACCCTTTCCAACCCTTATATTAGCCCATTTGTATTTTTGTGCCACTTTCTTTTCCTTATGTTGTTTTGTATGCTGTCATAATTGCCACTTTCTTTTTGTAAATTGATTTGTGTACAGGGAGACACTAAGCTTAGTCATACAGGGTATCATTGTTATAAATGGGAGGGAACGTGGGTAAACTGTACTGTGACTGTACATCATGTAAACTATTTCAGATTGGGATGAAATGGATTGGATGATATCCAGACATTAGAGACAGAACAGAGTTTTAAAAGGAAGAAATAGAGCAACAACAACAAAAACGTTGGTCGGAATATAGCGAGACTGGCGAGGGAAATACGAGCAAGAAATCAAGATCTAATCAGTATGAGAAACAGAAAACTAATAATATGAAGAATGCACAAGAAAACATTTGGAAAGTTTTAATTTGCAAACCTTGTTAATGATATTGACAACAGATGTTCTTAATTAAATAGATTAGAGTATATATCAGATATTGTTATATCTTTCTTATTTGCTACTAATTTAAGAGACTCAAAATATATGTCAATTTCAATTTGGAATAGTTTAAAGCAAGGTCTTGAATTTGAAAACTTTGATTTATGAATATGAAACTTCTCTAATAAAATAAAAAGATTAACAATATTACATTCATTTCTATCTTTAGATTCAAAATATGTAATAATGTGTTCCCCTTGTGTGAGTGTGACTGTATGTGTTGTTTTAGAAAACATATCATGTTTGAAACTTTTCCAGAATGTAATGCAAAATGAACAACCATAAAAAAGATGAGTTAAAGATTCTTGCTCGGTCTTACAAAAACTGCAAACTATTGTCAACTGGCATGAATTTCGAGATAAACAAGTTTGCAGGGTCTGTTTATGCAATATTTTCAAATGTTAATTAAAAGGAACAAGCCACGCCCTATGCCAGTTAATATCATTAAAATGAAAATCCCAGAAAAATTTCCCACGAGGTGTTTTTTCAGCTTATTAGTAGGCTACAATTCCTGCTCATAATATCCATACCGTTTATATAAAGAGTAAAATTAAAATCGGGAACTTCATTTTGTTTTTTATAACTTTTCATGAATTCTAATATGCCATTAGGGATAGATTTGAAGACTGAGTTATGTTATTTGAACGTAGTCGGGAATGCCTTCTCTCTGAGAAAGGATTCATAGTTAAATAAATGGCTAGTACAATCAAAAAGGTCCCTTACGAAGATAATACCTCTATCGATCCATTTATGCAAATACAGTGACTCGTTCCTCTTAATAATGCATTCGTTGTTCCACAAGATATATTTGTGTAGAGAAAAGTTATGTGAATGACTCAGCTTCCATGCCAAACAGGGTTGATGAGTCGAATTTGAGAGACTTGTAAAACGACATGATGTTACACACTCCTGTACAGTAGATGGCGGTATGCACCTAAAAGGTATTATAAGAAGAAGAAGAAGCTAACTGTTAGCTCCATGGTTAGCTTATATCTAACGCTAGCGAGTAGAAATGAATCTACAACAGCAAACTGGTTGTGTGTATTTTGGTATTTTCACAGGCTGGAACAGGACTGCCATTTTTCCAAGGTAAGGCAATTTAATGTCAGCCAAGTGGTTAAATAGGAACAAAGTTTGTTAGCCTTGCGCTAATGTACAATGAACTAGTTAGCTAGCTAGACAAGGCATGAACAACGTTAATGTTAGCTAAAAGAGTTGGCTTGCTAATAGTCACCTTACACCAGCGAGCTAGTCTCCAAGGTGTTTAAAAGTACTTGGTTAGTGCTGATGAGCGAGCTTGACTATCCCACCATAATGTAACTGATACAATGCAAGTTAAAGACCATAGATATGAAGGGGCGCTACAGTGTGACAGATAGCTAGCTAGCTTTCTACTAGAGGTGTACATGTTGGTTAACTTAAAAAAGAAAGAAAATGTGTATGATTCACTGACAAATATTTGAGGTAATTTAGAAAAAGTCATTATTGCCGTGTGTTCAGCTGGGCGCTCTGGACCGTTGTTTACAATAATCTGCAATACATTGGTGAATAACAAGTAGCCATGTCACAGCTGAGTAGTTAGTGCAGGCACTTCGCAGTTTAAACACAATACACTAGTTAAACACAATATTGGCCTCAATTATATGTATATAAGTATGCCATGACATGTTAATAAATGAAAAAGCAACGCCACCGGTTGCAAAAGCTGGTCCCGTTAGCCCTCCTCTTTTCCCCTCATTTTGTTTACGTCTCCGCCCGGTTTGCGTGCACTTCCGGTCAGCGGAGCTGTGCTGATAGACCTCAGCAGTGCTGTAGTGCATTCACTGATTTATTTGCATGATTTTTAAACGTCAGGTCGGAAATTTTCCACACGCTGCTGCACTGCTCCCTTACTTGGATGAGAAAAGTGGCAGAGAGCGGAGACCGCTTCTGTGAAGGGAAAAAAAGGAAAAAAGAACATTGTAGTTTATGTATTGATTACCAAAGCATTTAGCAGTAAAACAGTTAACATGGGGCATATGGGAAAAAGATTGCGTTGCATGTAGATTTAAGTTGTGCCCCCTAAATTTTAACTAACCTTTAACCTCTAACCTTTTTTAGTTAGAGGCTAAAGTTCTCCTAGTAAACGTTGGACTCCTACAGTAAGAGTAACATTTATTTGGATGTAATTAGTGTAATGAATGATTCATTGATCAGTTGATTGAAAAAGTTAATTCATCGTCAACTATTTTGGTAATTGATTAACCATATTCAAGTAATTTTTCAAAGAAAAATACCAAAAATCTGCTTTTTTTTTCCACCAAATCAAATGTGATAATTATAATTTTTCACATTGTTTTATATCATTCTAATCTAAATATCTGTTGAACAAAAGTAGGAAAGTAAACTATGTCAACATTGTTTCAGCACCAAATATATGATATTGTAATGTATGTACTTATTTAATACTAAAATAATGTTGTCATCAATTAATTTTCAGTTACTTAACCAACTGATCAATTAACAATGTGTTCCAGCACTAGTGAGGTGCACAGCCAAACAAGGCATCTACAATGGGCCAACGAAGGCGAGCAGCAGCTGTGAATAACCCTTCACCTCAGAGTGTCTCTGGAGCTCGTGCAGAAGTTTGCAGGGTCCCCAGCAGGAAGCACAACATCTGCATGGTGTCCGACTTCTTCTATCCGAATATGGGAGGAGTAGAAAGTCACATTTACCAACTATCCCAGTGTTTGATTGAAAAGGGACACAAGGTGGTAATTGTCACCCACGCCTATGGCAGGAGGAAGGGTGTCAGGCACCTGACTAACGGACTGAAGGTGTACTACCTCCCCCTGCAGGTGATGTACAACCAGTCCACAGCCACCACCTGCTTTCACAGTCTCCCACTGATGCGCTGGGTTTTTTTAAAGGGGAAACCGCATCCGGGGGTTTGCAGCACACAGCTGTTTTGCCAGGGGCCCAAATGAGGCACTTTCCACGCAAAACCCATGGGCCTAACACGGTAAAAAACCTTATTAAAAACCAGGTCTAAAAATTAATTTTTGAAACGAAATTTTTAAAAAAAACCCTAAAATTGTATAATCTTTTACGGTTTCCCTGACCACTCCCCTTTTTGGGGGTTTTGGGTGATGTGAGCCCGTTCTGAAAACACAAGTTTCTGACAGTGTCGCGGGGTGACCCCAAACCACACTGTGTGTGTTTTGTCCCCCAAAAGGAGAACACGGGTTTTTCCCCGGGCACCCCTCCCCCCCGAGTAGTTTTCCGGGTTATTCCCAACGCGGGTCGCCCCCATACGGACTTAAACCCCCCGCCCCCCCCAGCCCCCCTGGGACGACAGATAACTATTGTTGTGTAAACCTTCTTGTCTACCGCAAAGGTACGAAAAATGCCCTCATTTTTTAACATGTCATTCAATTTAAATTTTCTTTCAACGCTGGATGCTCAAAATTTTGGAATATAAACCCCAAAAAATACTTTAAAACATTTCAAATATAAATATTGCAAATAAACTACAAGTTTTCCCTGCCCCTATTCAGGTAAAAACCATGGGTTTATTTTTTTCCGCAAAGAAACCGGCGTGGAAAAAGAGGTTTAGGAAAAAGGCTTTTTCCGTGTCCCCCCTATAAAAAAAAAAGGGGAAAAAATTTTGAAAAAATCAAAAACTATAATTTCTCTAAAAAAAAAGTAAAAAAAAAGAAAACCCAAAAAACAGGGGTAAACTTTACAAAAAGTAACCCCTTTGGGGTCGGGACCAAAAAATAAATAACAAAAAAAAATTTACCCACAAATTTTTAAAAGAGAAATTTTAAAAAAAATTTTTTCAATTTCGCCCTGAAGGTGCCCGGAATTAAGGGTTTTTAGTGACATATTAAAGGTTCCACAGCAATGTTGTTTTTTTGAAATCACCCTTCATTGTCAAAGCAAATTTCCCCCAATTCTTTCCTCTGTTAAGGAATTGTTTTTTGTGGGGAAATAACCCCCAGGCTCCCCCCAAAGGGCACCCAAATCTGAAACTTCCTAACGGTGGAGGGGGACCTAAGAGATTTGCGGGGAGGAAGTAAGGGGAAGTCCCAAACTACATAAACCGGTTACGGCTGGATGCTCAAAATTTCCCCCGAAAAATATTTAAAATAAGAGAAACCCTTAAAAGCCTTTTTATGATTTCTCTCTGTAAAAATAACAAACAACATTTGGCTGAAACCATTCTGTTAATTCAGGTGTTAATTTCCCAACAGTTAAATGGTTTAAAATTGAAAAAACACTGTTAAGCTTTTAGTGAAATTTTCCCTCAAAGGGTTAAAAATTGTATTTGAGGAGCGATTTTTGTGGAATAAGTAAAAATTTTAAAAATCCCAATTTAAAATATTTAAATGTTGTAGTAACCCTTTAAAACCAGCATTTGGATGGATACCCGGCGGGGGGTTTTGGTGTGTAAAGGGGGGTTTTTTTTGGGTTTTTTTTTTTACATATGGCCGGGGGGGGGTAATTTTCCTTCAAAAAAGGGGTTCCATCAGGGGCCGGGGGGTTAAAAAAAAGTTTTTTGGGGTTTGCATTAAACACTTTAAAAATTTGGAAAAAGCCGTTTCAGGGGCCAAAATACTAAAGGAACCAGCTTTAAAGGGTTGGGCTTAAAAAAATTTTGGGGATTTTTAAAAAATAATGTGTTTTGGTTAAAGAAAACCCTCCGGAAACCCGCCTTTTACATGGTGCCTTTAAAAGGGGGGGGGGTTTTTTCCATTTACCCCTTTTTATAAAAAAATTAAATTTTCCAAAGGGGAATGATTAAAATTAAAAATTTGTTTCCCCCCCCCTTCCCTTTCCCCAATCTTTTTTTAACCGTTGGATTAAAACTCATTCCTTTTCCCACCCCCCCCTCCTCCCCTTTTCTCGGCTCCCTCTCCCCTCTATCTCTCTTTTCCCCCTCTCCTGTTAAAATTTGGACAAATGTTTTAAAGATTTTTTGGGAAATTAAAAAATTAATTTTTTTTTTTAAATAATTTTTATTTTTAAAAATGAAAAACAAAAAAAAATTTTTTTTCTAAAGGGGATGAAAAGGTATTTTTCACAAAAATTAAAAAAAATAATACTTGAAAAAGGGCAAACCACTGACCTTTGGGGACACTAACGGGTGAGGGGGGAAAATTTGGGTTTCTGCTGGATTATCAAGAGGAAAGGCGTTTTTTTAGGATTTATGTAAAAAATAAACAATAACAGTGTTTTGGCCCAAAGTCCCGTAAAAAGGGCCCCCTTTCCTGGTTTATTAAAAAAATGTTTCAAAATCCCAAACACAACTGGGTAAAGTATTTTTCCTTTTCCAGGGTTTTAAAATTGGCCTCTGTGTAATTTTACAATTTTTTTGCTTTTAAAAAGCAGAAAAGGAAGCGGGTGGCTTTTTTAAGGATTAATACCAAAAATAAAGGTTTGGTTTTTTTTGCCTCCCGTTTTCTGGGTTTTTGGTCTTACAACATCCGGGTTTTTTGGTGACCAGGGTGGGGGGTAAAGGGGTTTTAAATAATTTAAAAAACTTTTAGCCACATGAGGTCAAAAAAGTAATGCTATTTTCGGGGCCTTTAATACAGTATTGGTGACGCTTTTTTTTTTTTAATTTGGTAAACAAGCTTTGTTGAACTGTTGCTAAAAACAAATGGGTAGGGTTTCGGGCCCTTTATACTGAAAAAAAAAAAACCACATTTTTCCCTGGGATTTTTTTTTGTTTTTTTGTGTTTTGGTCCCTTCCACACCCATACAAAATTTTAAAAAAAAAAATCGCCCCGGGTTTTTGAAGAAGTATCCCACAAATCCCCAAATGGAAACTGCCCAAAAAAGTTGGAAAAAGGATATCTAGTTTGTGTGATTTTCCCAAAGCTCCTGTACATGGAAATTCCCCCAAAAAAGATGAAATAAAAGTGGGGTGCCCTCACCTGTTGTAAAAAGGGGCCCTAAACACACAAGGAAAAAAAAACCAGGATCAAAAGCCTGTGCCAGCACAAAAAAAAAAATATAAAATTTTTTTTTTTTTAAACCATGAAAACCTTTCTGGTAAAACCCAAAAACAATTATAAACCGGGAAAAATTAAGAAATTAATAGGGGGGTGTTTTAATTTTTATCTTTTTGGGGTTTTTTTAAAATTGTGATCCATTTTTTTGTTTTTTTTTCTCGGGTTTTTTTTGCACTCTGGGGGGGGCATTCCTGGGGGGTTTTCCTGGGGGTTTTGAAACCATGTGTGACCTAATGTGGGCGTGTGTGCTTTTCTGGAGACAGTCTTTCGCCCGGAAAACTTTTTCAGGTTTTTGTTCCCCCCGCCTCCCCAAACCCCGTGTGCAAAACCTCACCCTGGAGAAATGTTGCTGAGAGGACTGAAAAGGGGATTTTCACTACAACCTGCATTTTTCTTTCCCAAACTGTTTTTTGTTAGAATATTTACATGCCTTAAGGCCTTTTGTCTTTTTTTCTTTTACATAAAAAGGGAGCAAAAAGGGCCCGTTTTATTTTAAAATTTTTGGGGGAAAACCCCAAGTTTTTGGGGTTTGGGAGGATATGTTTAAAAGGGTTTTTACAGTCACTTTTTTTTAAATGTTGTGCCTGTGTGGGAAAAAAAGGATTTCTTATTTATGCTGTTTAAAACCCAAAAAATACGGGTTTTTAAAGGGCCCAAATTTTTTAAGTGTAAAGGGAAATATCTTACTTTTAAAGGCCCTTTTCTTTTTTAAAAAATATTTTTAAATTTTTGTTTAAATAAAACTGGAGCGGCCCAGAAAGGGACCCTTTAGGAAGCTAAATAAATCCACTAAAAGCCCAGTTTAGTATTTGAAAAATTCAGATCCTGGGCACTGTAAGAAAAAAACCTGGGGGTCATACACAGAAATTTAAACAAAAAACACGACACCAAAACCCCCACTCCCCAATACAGTTCATCAAAATTTTCCTCTTGGATCTAAAATTGGGGCCCCGAAATTTTGGGAAACCACAGGTAAAAATTATAAAATGTCATAAGAAAAAAGAAACATGGAAAAAATCCCAAAAGGCATAAAAAAGGACAGATAAACATTTGTACTATGTCACATAAAGTTAGATTTTATTCCATCATTTACACTTTCAAAATAACAAAACAAAAAATGGCGTCTGCAAAAGTTTGGGCAGCCTGCAGAGTTTATTTCATGCACCGCTCCCTTTGGAAAGCTGAGACCTGACAGCGTCATGGATTGTTCTCAATCATCGTCTGCAAAGACCAGGTGATGTCAATCTTAAGGTTTTAAATGCCCAGACTCATCTGACCTTTCCCCAACAATCAGCACCATGGCTTTTTCTAAGCAGTTGTCTAGAAAACTAAAACTGAAAATAGTTGACGCTCACAAAGCAGGAGAAGGCTAGAAGAAGATAGCAAAGGGTTTTCAGAAGCCAATATCCTCTGTTTGGAATGTAATTAAGAAAAGGCCGTCATCAGGAACAGTGGAATCTATGCTTTCAAAATAAGATATTGGGTAGGGGAGCAATCTGATTTCTGACTTGATGAATGTACACATAGATACAGTAATCAAGTTGGTACAGTGAATGTTAACATGTTTTCTGATTTCCTGCATGTGTAACCTGATTGTTTTCTTCTGTGCATGTAAATCTACTAAAAGCTCACACATCTGATGGCTTCACACTGATTGACAGATGACTCTGATCATTGTGTTCTCCCTCTCAGGTGTACGACCGAGTTGCTGGAGAGGAGGTGCTTCCCCTTGACAGACGGTTACGGAGGCTGAGGGCCCACTGCGGCCCTGTGGCTGGCTCCATCTTTGCATTTGTTGCTGTTTTAGACTTCCTCTTCCTGCTGCTTCTGCAGTGGTGGGTTCCAGATCGGGTCATGGATTTTGCTGTGGACGCCACCGGCCCTCACGGGCTGTGGAGGCAGGTACCCAGCAGGAAAGTAAGAGGACATTCTAAAAGTGCCGTGAAGCGAGCAGCAGTGTTAACATTGTGATTCCTCCATACCTCTGCCTCACTTCTAGATGCTTAAATGGTGTTGTATGTTCTCCTTGGGATGCTAACTGACATATGAAACGCTGCATACTTAATGTGCTTATGGCAACCCTGAACATTATTTACATTTACTTATCAAAAGGGACCTTGTGTGAAAGCATTTTATCTAAAACAGCAGCATTGTTTCATACTTAATGATTAAAATGGAAACCTGTGGAATTCCTTGGAGCTTTATTAAGCCCTTTTTTATGTTTAGTATAGATAGCGCCAAACAAAAGGTGTTAACGGGCTGGTTAATTTTACACTTATGGGGAACAAAAATAGCATTAACCTATTTTCAATTAGATGCATACTTCATTTTGAACAATGGTTTTGTCGGTAAAGGTCACTGTTTGTGCAAAGCTGTAATGATATCAGTGCAAATTGCTTTGTCTGATTTTTGATATCATGAATGCTTGTTGTTACAATTCTTTTTTTGTTGCATAATTTTACATATTTACATATTTATATAACACCTGGGAGTTTTTTCAGATGGTCGTGTGTCTTCCAGACAATCCATTCTGGAAAATAAAACGTACTTTCTCATGTTTCATCTGTTTTTACATGTCATGTAGATTGTCTACAGCAGAGATCTTCAACAGGGGGTCCGGGACCCCTAGTGGGTCCTCAGAGTTATATCATAAATCAACCTATTATTAGCAAATATAACTCCCCACGGATTACTGGCGTGTAGGTAAGGTAGTCACTAGGGCCATGATAAATAAAATCATGCCAACAATTCTTAGCCTCTATGTGTAGTTTAGTATTCTATGCAAAAAATATATGCATAAAGGCCTCAGGCTGCTCTACAGGTTATTGTAGGCCCAGATTAATATGCAACTTTATTTTATACAATATGTAGATGGGCGGCCCCTGATCTGTCTCTCTTTGAGTTAAGGGGGCCTTGGCTTAAAAAAACGTTGAAGACCCCTGGTCTACAGCACTGTAGCAGTTTTACCTTCTAGAAACCATTACATGAGGCAGCCGTACGCCTAGAACAAAGACAACTACTTTCTTCAAATTAGTTTTACAAAAGAGATGGCTCTTTGGAATGAATAGTGCCCGACAAAACACAGATTAGCTGTGAAACAGGAGGTGATAGAGAAGGGGTGGCTTTTCAAGGCCAACAATGGGAATTTGCATAGCGATGTGATTGGAGGTTGAACATTATATCATGTCTGCAAAGAAAAACTTACTGTCACATGAGTTCATGTAGAGAGAGAAATTACAAAATGTATTGTGTATTAAATGTGCAACAGATCAGTAGATTTGTGTACATGTGGAGCTTATTTTTAGCGATATAAGGAGCTGTGTCTTTGATCTATTGTGGGCAATTCTTCAACATACATTTTGGAGGAAGTTATTTTATTGTATGCAATCATTGCATTTAGATCCTGTAGTGGCAGAATATTTTTAGGGGCTGAAAAATATTTAATCATAACAGAAGATAGCTATCACCTAAAAATCCACACTGTAAAACGTGTCCAAGTCTCCGTCTGCTTGTTGCTGTTTGCATGCACATTTAGCACTTTATTCAAGGTGTATCATCAGAACAGGTCGTTCCAAAGGACCATTGTTATGCACATACTCTAGACTATATCCATGGACTGGGACGAGGGTGGGCGGGAGGTGGCAATGTGGGGGTGGTGGATACAGATAAGAAGGACGGCCAACTTCAGATTTGTGTATCTGCTTGGGCGAGCTTGAGTTGTGGAGGAGTCTTCTGTTCATTTTCATCATGGCTGCAGTTCAGACTGAGGTTTCCCTGTGCTCACAACCTTGGCAGAGATCCTTTTACATCTATGGGGGGTTGGCATGCAACTCGCTGATGGCTGGTAAGTTTTTTTTCTTTGTCTTTTTTACCCTTTAACATTTTTTTTGTCATGACAGAAATTAAAAGTAAACAACTGGATTACTTGTGTTATTTCTTAAGTGTGCACTTTCTAGTAAGTTTAGTTTATCTGTGCTCAGATTTGCATTAAACAACAAATCCCAGTGTCCTTGTAGTTTTTTGGTTTTTGTTTAATTTAAAGTTACATGTTTGTTGTCAGCATTACAGATTGGTTGAGACCTGAAAAGTTTGCATGTAAAAATTGTTTACATGGTTCTGCAGTAGCTAACAAAACCATGTGTGTATTGTTCAGTAAATTTGGGGTTGGTGTGAACCTGAAAAACCAGATAAACTTGTATTCAAGTGAGGTCCTCTTAACAGTATAATGGACAGAGAGCAGAAGGAGACAGCCATGAGCATATCTGTGTGTTTTCTGAATGTGGAGACCTTCCTGATCTTAGTTTCTGTGTCTCCTCAGACTTCTGGTCAGACAGAACTCCTCTCCATGAAGCTGCCTACCAAGGCCGACTGCTACAATTGAGAAGCCTCATCGCTCAGGTACTTGGGTCTTTCTTGATGTGTGTACACAATTCAATACGGGGTTGTATGTGACCATATTATCCTCTCTGATCTCTTTGCAGGGCTTCCATGTAGACACACTTACCATGGACAGAGTCTCTCCTCTCCATGAAGCTTGCCTTGGTGGTCATTATGCTTGTGCAAAGTTCCTGCTGGACAATGGTGCAAATGTAAGAATGCTGTGTGTTTTAACTTTAAAGGCATGCTTGTTTCAGGGTATTTATGTTAGAAACTTAAGTAATCTTAAATAAAGAAATGCAAAGCTTTACTTTTTTTTAAATAGAAAGTAAATGAATAAAGTAAAAGATTAACATGGCCAACTTGAAATACATCAGAAACAATTTGAGTATGAAGCAGAGAAAATATTCGTCAATGCAAGCATTCCCATTCCTTTTACATATTGTATGACTAGGTCTCAGACTTCTAAAGCAATCCTCAAGTCTGCTGAGAAAACAAACTAAATACAGTTAATGGTACTCACTCCATCCATGTTGACTGAATTTGTGAAGAAAACATGTCAATATGTAAGTGTTTATAAAGGGGAACTTCACTGGTTCAGATCAGCTTTGTTTACAGGTCTTGAGGAGTACTACTGCATTTGTGAAGAAAGTTGTATAAAACCTTCTGTGGCTCCAGAGGGAGCTGCACAAAATCTGATAAACTGATATAAAGTAACACTAGAGAACTTTTTCTGCTTTGGCCCCCCCTATAGGTTGGAAGCAAAATTGTCACATTATGTCCCATAGGAACTACAGATCCGCTACCCGATCTGGCAAACTTGCATAGTGGGGTTATAGCCGGTAGAGAGCTGCAAAGCAAATGCGGTAGTGCCGATCACCCTGTTACAAGTTGATGAACCACTGAAATGATTTTGGAAACGTTGTTATCTCCCCATAGGTGGAGGCAGTATCAACCAATGGCGCCACGCCGCTCTTCAACTCTTGCAGCAGTGGGAGTGCTACCTGTGTCAGGCTCATGTTGCTGCACAGTGCCTCCCTCCACACCCCCTACCTGCTGGCATCACCCATCCATGAGGCTGCTAAGAAAGGTGTGTGTGTGTGTGTGTGTGTGTGTGTGTGTGTGTGTGTGTGTGTGTGTGTGGGTGTGTTTTGTGTGTGTGTGTGTGTGTGTGTGTGTGTGTGTGTGTGTGTGTGTGTGTGTGTGGTGTGTGTGTGTGTGTGTGTGTGTGTGTGTGTGTGTGTGGGTGTGTGTGTGTGTTGGGTGTGTGTGTGTTGTGTGTGTGTGTGTGAACATCTTAAGTGTAAGATGTGATCAGTGCACAGATTCTGATGCTGTTTCTCCATCAGGTCACACAGAGTGTCTGAAGGTGCTGCTGTCGTATGGAGCTCATATCGACATGGAGCTGCCGGTAGTTGGGACGCCGCTGTATTCCGCCTGCATGGCCCGGGCTGCAACCTGCGTCGCAATGCTACTACAATCAGGTAACGTAATCTGCAAACTCTACAGTATAACAAATAGTCAAGAGGAGAGCTGTTGTTTCCCCTAACGGGATACTGTAACAAGTGAAAATACATCTCAGTTCCTCAAGTCTTGCCTGTTTTTGGTTTCACTTTTAATTTCTCACAACAATAAGTTAGATGATTTCACTCAATTTAAATAAATTATCCTAGAGGACTAAAAACACACCAGAGGCACGAAGTAGCACAGGTCTGTAAATAAATAATTAAAGAAGTTTTGCATTGTCTTTGCTACATGTGTATACCCAAACTGCAACAATAACCCATTCTCACCATAAAAGAAAGACATTATCCTTTCCCTGTTCTATGTATCTAACTCAGTTTGAGTCAGGTTTTTAACCATTTGTGTTTGTGTGCACTTGTAGGAGCAGATGTTCGAATCGGGTGTGGGCAGGACAGTCCTTTACATGCTGCAGTTCGAGGGGAAGGCGCCATCATAGTGGATCTTCTTCTGGACTTTGGGGCTGATGGGTGTTGTAGGAACGTAGACGGAAAGACTCCTCTGGATCTGTCGACGCCGAACAGCGCAGTAAGAATAGCGCTGCAGAAAAAAGGTATGTCGTGGACCCTCATGCATGATACATTAATCCAATGTGTTAAATTATAATGTCTAACAACTCTGTCTCTTTTGCCTGCAGGTCCCTGCTCTCTGACTCAGCTCTGTCGGTTTTGTATTCGTCGAAGTCTGGGAAGGAGTCGTCTCCATAGAGCCTCTGGCCTCTTCCTCCCTCTTAGTATTAAGGACTTTCTTCTCTACCAGTGAAATGTTTCTGCTCTGCTACTGCAGCTCTTTGATAGATAGATAGATAGATAGATAGATAGATAGATAGAGCCTGTTGTCTGTGTCTGTTGTCCCAGGTATATGTACTCATCAACCATGTCCACATCTCCCCCAGAATGCAAAGGGGCTGGGAGCCGCACCAGTGCTCCGTACTCTCCATCCTGCTGGTGTCGTCAGGGCCGGCAGCTTTGCGCTGGCCAATAAAACGGGAGGCACGTATACAGACTGTTGTAATTCCTACACCGTTCACCTTATTTGGATGTAAATATGCTCAAATTAAAGCTGAAAGTCGGCAGTTAAAGCCCATCTGGTTCGCTTCATTTCAAATCCATTGTGGTGGTGTATAGAGCCAAAAAGATTAGAATTGTGTCAATGTCCCGATATTTATGGACCCGACTGTATACTGAGTTGCCCTTCACATTTGTGCCTTGTCCCCGACTAACAAGGCAAAGTAAAAAAAAAAAAGTTATTCAGAGAATGGGACTCATCTGTATTTTGCAGTAACTTTAATGTATCAGGTTTTGTATTTATACTTTTAATGAAGAGCTCTCCATTCCGCATCTATGGATTTTACATCATTCCAAATGTTTTTAAAGGAAAACTACAGATTTTACAATCTAAGTCTGGATAGTACTTTTGCATGTGTGGGGAGAAAAGTTGTGGAAGGGAGCTGTGCGGAATCTGTCATGTTGCCTTGAGTGGCGTCTCTTGAGTCAGTATCCATTAAGGACTAAAAATCTGGAGGTGTGGAGTTAGAAAGAAGTGATGTTACCAGACCTCTCTAGCCCATTCCTCACCTCTGCTTGATGCTCACAAGGCAACACTAGCCTATATAGCATTACAGACCCGAGTTGTTGTATTGTGGGTAATGTAGGCAAATGTTTTTGACAAGGGAATAATGTGTGGAATAAGAAGAAGATATCTCTGGTTCTGCCGCATCAACTTGCATTCTTTTTTATGTGCAAACTAAATTGGTGGACTGGTATTGTTATGCAGGATTATAAAGTATTTTAAAGATGATTGTAATGTTTTGTATTATCTATACTTATCTTTTGTGATCTATGTCTTTTCTTTCAGAATTTGGTGTTTCACTGTTTTAGCTTTAATTGGCTCATAATTTCACAATTGGTGTGGAGTGCATTGCCTTGTCACTACTTCTGATCTGTTTGCTAGTCAAATATTTGAGGTTTACAAACAGTAATGTGGAGTCATTTGCAGTTGTGTGCCCTAATGTGCAATATAGTACATATGCAGTAAGTTGTGTATTTGCAGGGGAGTTTCTCTATGAACATTACCCTAATAGTCATCCTGCTATTAGCACATTTGTACATCCACTGCACTTCCTACAATAAAATCTTCTGACATGTAGATCATCTCTCCTGCCCTGATTCTTTGACCAGTATAATATCCATATCTCCTAAACCAGTTACATTTTCTCCAAATGCACCAGCTTTTTTATACTATGTCACATGAGTAACTGATGGACTGTGAGCAGTAAAACAACAGCAAGATACATAAACGTTAACATTCAGTGAATGAACTGTGGTGTTCTGAAATGTTTTATATTTAATGGACTTACAAAATAGGTATAAAACAAACAAGACCAGCTAAGAATATGCCCAGCTTGTGTAGCTTTGTCAAATCGGACAAACAGGATGCAATTAAGAATTGAAGGGGTGGCAAAGTTAAGTGTATGGGAAATGTTGAAAACCGCAGTAAGAGAAAATGATCTGAAGAACTCAGGGAGTTTTGAGGTTGGTGTTGCTGAGGGGGAATTAATTTCCTGTTTTTAAATGCCATGCTGAAAGGTCACCTCTGCAAAGACCTAAAAAATCTTGTTTGAACAGATTTAACTTGACATGTCTTAACCTAAACTTCAAAGAGTAGCCTTGCCTTCAGCAAAACTTCCAAAAGATGGATATATGCTGTGATTTTGTGTTTATTTGTATATACGGGTTGATATCCTGCTGATCGTGTCTAGTGTCAGTGTTTATTTGCTACCTGTGAGAAAGTCTTTCAGCTTGTACAAAGGACCTCTGGAGGTGTTGAACACAGCGTGCACATTGGATAAAACAACTTGGATGTTTTCTGTGAAGCCACAGTTCACAGTGGGTTTATACTGAGGGTGTAGGTCACACACAATGACAAGGTCCAATGCAACAGATTTAATAAATCAAAGTATATAACATCATTTATCATTTATAGCTTTGAGCGCCATTCAAAGGTCAGATATGTAGCAGGGTCTCACTCTCTGCAGAGAGATGTGCAGCGACAGACTCTCCTCTCTGATACAAATCACTTCAGAGAAAAGTTTTCTATTTTTATTCATTAACTTTCAAAAGCCACAAAACCCATTGCCCACAAGGGTCATACATATCAAATAAAGTTTATTTGAACATAAATATCAAGACATTCATGGTAAAGATGATACAAAACAACATCAAAGTTTGTTTGTTGCATATCATTAATAGCATGTTATTGTCAAACAATGTGACTGTCATCACCAATATATTACTAGTTAACGGTTAGTCAATCAACATAAAAATTAATCATCAATAGTTTCAATAATATTATAATTAATTTATCAGGAGACAAAGAGCTTACAGCCATGCTAGCTGCTCTGTTAAGCAGCGGTGCTTTGACAAATGCTTATATCAACATGCTATTAATGCATTTAGCAGGAATAATGTTTACCATCTTAATTTAGCACGTTAGCATGCTAACATTTGCTAATCAGCACTAAACACAGAAGAACAGTTGAAGCCGATGGGATTGCCATATTTTGCAAGTATTGGTGACAAACCAAAATATTGGATATACTGAAATTTTGACCTCATAATGATACTAAAACGGGTTCCTGCTTTAAAAAGAAGTTTTATATCACCATAAATTGGAAAGAATTTCAGTTTTGGACTGTTGGTGCCACACCACAAGGCATGCAGCTCCATATTAAACATCAACATTAAACAAAAGTAACAAATGGCTGCAGAAATGTATGAATACAGTGTACAGAAGTACAGCCAACAGCATTAACTAACACATGAAATATAACCGAAACATATCTACCTGACATTTGACAATTCTAATAACTTAACAACGAAACATTTCTATGATACAGAGGATGAACTATTCAGTCATGTCTGAGAAACCTCCTGCTTTATCTCCACCAGTCGTCTTTTTTTAAACAAATGTGCAGATAAAAAAAAACTTGCGCAAGTAAGCTTGCCTCTCATGCATTGTTACAATCAATTCCATTTTCTTACACTTATGTTCATATTTAGTTTCATTTTACATCAGAGATACAAACACAGAAGATTTACTGACTGTAAACACATTTTTTTCTTATATAACATTTATTTGTCAGGAAACAAATAATCTCAAGCAACAAGAAAAGATGTTTTCTACCAGTGTTTTGGATGAGCGACTTTACATCTGCAGTGAATGTATTTCATTGAATCCTACCATTTTTTTAGTTTTAAAATAGAACAGAGGCTTCCTGCATCTTGTACTATTTCTGTTGCTTTCACTGGATAGAGCTAAACATTGTACATTATTTCAAGGTGTAAAAAAGGGTAACTGAGAAGTGATCATAAAAAATGGTGATAAATTCCTTGACAACAAGGCCAAATGATTGTAACAGTGTCCATTCATCACACTGAAGTTGACACTTCTAAATCAAAGTTAAACGTGCAAGTGAATACGATCAACACGCCTTCAGTCCTACTGAAGCACAGCACAGGGCTTATATCAGACTGTGGTTATATTTGTGCTCCCACTGTTCTGACTGTACAAGCGCCTGGGAGAAGTGCAGCACAGGAGCTGCTTGTTGAAGTGTTTCCTGAAGCTTTTGCTCATCAGGGAGAGGGCGAATGGGTTTACACAGGAGTTGGTGAAGGCCAAAATGCGAGCGCATACGCTGGCGATGAAGTGGCCCAGCGAGGTGTCCACCTGGTTGTAGTGGTAGGAGCGGTACAGGTAGATGACATGACTGGGCAGCCAGCAGCCAGCAAACAAGCTGACAAACACCAGCACAGTTTTGGCCAGACGCTTTCTGGCTTTGATCTGACAGGAGAAAGAGAAAAGAAGTCAGCTCCTACAATTCTCTGGTCCAGACTGGAATATTGGCTGGACTGTCATGGAATTTTGTACCGACATTCATGTTCCCAGAGGATGAATCCTCTGACTTTTCCTCTACTGGCACCAGCACTTTGACGGTTTTGTCTTTAAGGAAATTGCTTGTATGGGTATGAAATTGAATACAGACGTTCCCCCTGCATATAAATCCTAATATGTTTGGTGACGATCAAGCTCCACCACCAGGTCAACAAACAAAAACCTGCTTAACTAATAACATTCACATCAGCATCAGCTGCACTTTGTCTTGAGTGCAATTAGAAGATGTTAGGATGCTAACACGCTACGCTGAGATGGTGAATGCAGTAAAATTTATATCAGCATGTTGTAGTCATTGTGGAATTAGAGTGGGGTGTTTCTGGCATAACTTCACTTACACCCAAGGTGCATGGAGAGGGGAAAGAAATATAAAGAGGTCAAAACTGCAGCAACACTTGTAGTATACACAAACTGTATAAAATAAGTAGTACATAGCTAGGTTAATTGTTTCTATACACAAGTGTTGCTGCTGTTTTGACCAATTTAGCATTTTCAGTGTGAGCATGTTAGCATGCAGAGCTCAGTGAGTACTGAGCTCTGAGTTTTGCTCGTATGAATAAAGATTTCAACCAATCAGTTTCTCTCACACACAGTAGGATTGCTAAACATGGAAATAATTAGTTTAGAGAGTGGTTTATAAAGACCTCTTTGTAAATTAGACAACTAATCAGAGGACCCCAGAATCCAACCTGTTTCTGGAGGTGCAGGTGCCCTTCAGCAGGGATGTCCACAGAGCTCCTGACCAGACTGTGAGCGATGAAGGAGTAGTAAACCGATATGATGAAGAGCGGGATGATGTAGAAAATGAGAAAGGAGGCGGTGGAGTGGATTTTTGGGTGCAGCTCCCTGGTGTGGGGGTAGGGCGCACAGGTCACAAATGTCTCATTGGTGTGACCGGTGGTGAAGGTGTGCAGGTCGGAGAAGACAGCCTCAGGAATGGCCAGAGTCACAGAGAGCAGCCAGATGGCCCCCACTCGAAAACAGACACTGAGTGCAGCGCTGGACCTGTGGACGTCCAGTGGTCTGACAATTGCTTTGTACCTGAACAGAGAACAGAAATATGTAGACCATCACTAAAACTTGTTTTGGCACTGTGTGGATAGAGACTATATTAAGATGAACCTAACTGAATACCTCTCTATAGTTTCTTCATCATGCATTTAGTCAAAAACAACTGCAGAAAAACGGTCTCCTCTTTTTTTCCGAGGGGACAACCGTTAAACTTTACTACCGCGCTCCTGCTCTCTCTCTCTCTGACAGATTAGATAGAGACTCAGCCAAAGGCGGAAGTCTGGCACAACAATCTCTGATTGGCCAAAATTATATTTCTGTTGACCCTGTTCTTGACTGGGTTACAGGTGCATAGCATCGCCAACAGCGATACACAGAATATCACACCTGTTTCAAGCCCTTTGAACCTGTAACGTTTGTCCACCGTCGAAAACAGACAAGTTTGCAACTCTAACCTAAGGAACCAAAATTGATTTGAAAAAAAAAAGGTTTTTATTCCATTTTATAGGGGGGCTGAGATGAAATTCAGGGGGGCTTGAGCCCTCTAAAAGGGATCTAAATCGCCCATGGAGTATGTAAATAAATAGGAATTGAGTATTGAAACAACTGAAGCGTGAAACAGATTTTTATTTAGTCGAAGAAAACCTCATGTAATGTTGAAGAAAAGTTTAAAAGCCTAACTGCGTGAAAAGTAGCCTACCGGTCAGCGGAGAGAGCCGTGAGGGTGAACACGGAGACTCCCACAGAGGTGAGCTGGATGAACGGGATCAGTTTGCACCCAACGCGACCGAAGAGCCACTCGTCCACCAGGTAGCGGCTGGCGTCCACCGGGGCGCAGGTCAGCAGCAGCAGCACGTCTCCTAGAGCCAGACTGGACAGGAACAAGTTGGGCACCGTCCTCATAGACTTCACCATTAGACACGTCCTCATTAACGTGACATTTCCAACTACACCCACGATAATAATCATCCCGTAGACAGCAGCGATCCCGATTCCCGGGAGCCAGATGTTGTATTGGTGCTGCGCCCCCGTGGAGGCATTGAGAACCAGAACCTTGCTGTCCTCTGGGTTTATAACGAGTGGGTCCTCCAGAGACATAGCAGCCTTTACAGGGAGAGGACGGAGGTTGTCAACACGGTCCGATGTCTCCTGGTGCGTTTGGTGACTGACTTTATAAAGTAGGCTTTGTGACCTCCTGCTGCTGCTGCGTCATATCAGGCATTTCACGCGCTACAGCTGTCAAGATCAGGGTGGAAAAATGGTGGGACAAACCGTATTGCTTAAGGGCAAACCATCTCAAACTCTCATCAGTGAGATTCAGAATAAATTGGCACATATGCACAAATGTTCTGAAAACATAGCCTACACAAGTGGTCACATGGATATGATTTGGAGTTATCACCACTTCAGTGTACATTGCATCTCAGTTGGACAGTGGTTTGGATGCAATTGGAAATAGTTTGAAGTTAGTTTAAACTGAGTTTGAATATTATGGAATGACCCATAGAGTGTCCTTCGACCATTGATGTCCCTGTTTATGGCTGTAACACTATGACATACAATGAAGCTTCTTCTACAGCTGCCTTGTCTGTAGCCATTAGACTATTAGCTGTAGCTTATTAACTGTAGAAACCTCATCATAAAACAAAAAAATCTTTTTTACTTCCTGTACTCTATTACAACAATTAACTGAACTCTGCGTAACAATAGTGCCAATCCACATTAACTTGTATACTACTTTCGTACTAAGCGGTATATGGTCATTTTATATTATGCTGTTTCTGTCACCGCAGACCTTCAGTTTTAATTAAAAAGTAAGTGAGGTGGGGGAGTAAACCTTTCAAACCATTATGTTTTCATGTTCAACACGCCTTTAGTCTTCATAAACCCTTCACCTACACATAGCCAAAGGTACGTGCCTCATACTGGAGACATATAGCAGCACATTTCTTGCTGGTGCATCAGATAGTGCCAAGCGGGCTCAAAATCATTTTCTAATATAAATGCAAATTGAGTTTTCCTGTATCAAGGCAGATAACACAGATGAAAATGTGCTTCTGTGAGCATGGCTTAAACCATTTTAATTATCCAGACTCGTCTGTTGTCACATATTTTTTGAAGAACAAAATGGCTGCAGAGTTTATAATTCTCCCCTCCAATGTATATAATTTGACAGAAAAATGTCCATCAAAGTAAAATGGACTTGAACTAGGCTTTTATCTGAACTCACAAACAGGAGCAGACTCCCAAAGCTGAAACTGATTCCACTGCTGGCTATTTCAGTTATTATGTAGATGGACCACGTTAAAACAAATTATGTTTTTCAGAGCTCGAGTGCTACTGCATCCACTTCTGTTCTCCCTTGATGTCTGGAGGACTTCCTCGCCATCTCTCTCTCTCTCTCTCTCTCTCTCTCTCTCTCTCTCTCTCCATTATCCTCAGCCTTTGTGTCTTACCATTTCAAAATAAACTCATAGAAAAGTCTTTTGAATTTGCTTTCATTTTGCCTTTTTAGTGGTCAAAAATGTAATTATTTCCATATTCATAAGATGACCTTTGTGTCCACATTTACGCACATGCCCGTGACATTTGTCGTCTTTGTATCTTTCTTTTTAAATTGGGGCCCAAACATAACCTAATTTTAAATTAAAAAGTGATTCAAAGCTTCTCTTACACAACCTCAACTCAGATAACCAGTTTGATCAACTTGGAAATGCCACGCAGTGTGAATGAAGCTGTCCTGAACACGGCTGATACCTGTGATACATCTGAATTTTTTATTTGCTTTGTGGTTGAAAACAGTTTAATGCATCGTGTTTTATTCTATAAGATTATTGGGTTTTGGATGTATATTCCTAAATTCTGTCCCAGAGGGAGACTCTTTCATGGTCTTAAAACCAGAACAGAAAAATCTCAGGCCCAGTGGATACTTACAAAAGTGAAATGTATCTACAGTATCAAAGTAAAAGTACCCGCCCTGCAGAAAAATGTCCCCTGTGCCTGATATGTTATAATTAATGGCATTATTAGATTGTTGGTGCATTAGTGTATGAGCTGAATTGTACTGGTGTAACTGCCCAAGGTGTAGTTTTAACTTCTTTACATACAATCATGTAGTGTAGTACAGTAGTTTCCCAACCTAGGGCCTGGGCCCCTCCAAACTTTCACAAACTCAATCTGAATGTTCAGACAAACATAACACAACAAACACACATGCGCACATGTCTCAAATACATAAAAATCCCTCCCAGAAATGTGGCGAGTTAACAATTTGTGAAGTGATTACAAAGGTGTGGTGTGGACCCACCATGTAAGGTGCCATGGTAGAGTGTGTGCAGTGGTGGTAGTGGAAAAGTGAACAATGCAGCAATTGAACAGTGCAATAGCTTGTTGTTACAAAATAACTATGACTATGAAAAGACAAGAAAGTAAACATAATAGAATTGCTTGACCAACAAGAAAAGAAATAATACACTTAGAAAAAACAATATATAACAGGAAATAAGTTATAAGAAGTAGATGTTATGACCACAGTCCAAATTGTGGGTGCAACTAGCCAATACAACAGTGTACAGCAGACAAAGTGATGTAAGGGTAGGGGCTGAGAGAGACAGGCTCATGCTAAAAAATCCATTTCTCCCCTCCTGCTTTGTGTGGTATTGAGGAGCTTGATGGCCCTGGGGACAAAAGACCTCCTCACCCTGTCTGTTGAGCATGACAGTGACAGACGTCTGCCACTGAACATGCTCCTCTGTTTAAAGAACGTGATGTGTCGGGGGTGGCGGCCATTGTCCATGATCAACAGCATCCTACTCATGGTCTGTTTCTCTGCAGTTGCTCTGAGTGACCCCACATCAGTATGAAGTGGCAGGAAAGGAAAACACTTGAGTGAAGCTAAAACAGTAATATACCTAGAACACCAATAGGTTTTAGAGTTACATTAAATCAATTCCACATAGTTAAATGTGTTTAAGTATGTATTTGTTTAACAAAACATCAAATAGCATGTTTGGCTTTTCCTTCAGCACCATGGACAGCAGCCGGTCGAGCCTGGTGGTGAAGATGATAAACTGAAGGCTGAGAGAATAAAAATGAGTTGACATTTTTATATCCTGGAGAAGATTAGTTGTTCCTGTAGTGACATACGCAACTCTAAATGTAAAATGTACAATGCTCAGAGCCAAGAGGTCCTTCACAGAGCTGAAGTCTGGATTTTAGAAATACTGCAGTCAATAGGTCAAGGCAAGCGCTAGCAGTAAAAAAACAACAACAAACAGCCCAAGTTGATATTACGTTTTCAGCCACACAGTCTGACCACATTGGTCCAAACTAAAATATCTTAAATACTATGAACACATTTACATAGATTGACGTGAAATAGTCCAGAGTGGCTGAATTCTAATTGCTTTGCTGATCCACTGACTTTTCCTCTGGCGCCACCATGAGCTTTTTTACCGAAATGTCTTGATAAATATTGGATAGCTTACCATTAAATTTGGTGCACACAATTATGCCCTCGTCAGGATGAATTTGATTTATTTTGCAGATTCCTAAACCTTTCATCAGGCACCATCATCAGGTCAAATGATTCCCATCAACCTCGGCTGTACTTTGTGTTCAGTGTTGATTAGCTAATGTTAGCATGCTAAAATGCTAAACTAAGATGAGGAACGTGGTACACAATATGTCTGCAACACATCAGTGTGTTAGCATTGTCATTGTGAGCATGTTAGCGTGCTGAGGCTAGCATTTTGCCTCATAAAGATGCTAGCGTGGATATCAGAAACTTGAAAAAAAGAACATACCCATTCATGTCTCAATTGTGTATATGAAGAATGCAATTCTCTCCTGATACCCCAAAAATCATGACTTCAGCGTTCTCAGTGGTGTGTATCTATTAACTTAAGATGTCACTGCCCATTCATGCCTCTCCACTCTTTTTTCCTTAAAGCTTGTTGCAGAGTCCACTTCCCTGAGGAGTTCCAACAGGCCCCGGCTCAGTGATGAGTGTCCACACACTGTTAGACTTTGCTGTAATTTCTACAGTAACTTACCACAAAATGCCCAGTAAAATACCGTAACTTTCTTTTCCGGTTCATTACTGTAATAAACATTCCATTATGGGTGTTGACATTTCATTTACAGTGATTTACTGTATATTTTGAATTTGCGTTGTCTGTTTGAAGGCCTGTTGGGGACCATTTGTTTCCTGGTCAACCAGGCCGGAGTTCCCTCTGTTTAGCATGTTTTTTGGAGTGGCATACTGCTGTTCGCTGACCTGAACAGACACCGTTCCTTCCCTCTGACGGCTGGGTTGGTAGAAGAATCAGGAACCTGGATTGAAACTGTGATCAGAGTTGGAGGAACAGGACTAGGGGTGTGAAAGCTGTTTGTATGTTTGATGTTTCAAACTGTGGGGATCTTTAAATGTCTTCCATACGTGAGATTTGTCAGGACCTTCACCCTGTGTTAAATAAACAGAGTAGACTGCAGGTTTGTGAGACTAAAAATGTTTTTTTTTCATGCAACCCTTAGTTTGACAAATTGCAGTCGACAGAGGATTTCTTGATGATAGCGAGGCCTTAAAAACTAATAGGTCTTTCCATATAAAACAAGGGTAACAGAACAATGACATTGCACTATTATTATTATGAATAATGTAACATTTAGTGTAAAACATAGTTTTCAACAGAATAAAATAGATACAACCAAAGTGCAAAACTGTTGTGCTGACCAAAACATAAAGGCAGCACAGAACGCAACTGAAACACCTTAAAACTTTTAAAAAATGCAATCATTTCTTACATAAGCTTACCGGAGTCATGTAGTTTCCAACTTTAATAATGAAAACACTTATTTACTTTCAGGATGATATTTACCAAATAGAATCCATAAATTACAAACCTACATTTTTCTTATGAGTTTTTTTCTGTTAGGCTATCTATTTTCACTGCTCCCCTCCCTCGCTTTCATTTATTTTGGTCTTCTATTGCATTTTTCCATTGAAATACAGAGCCTATGTGTTTCTGTCGCCTTCATGAGGAATTCTAAGTAATGACTTTTTTTAATAAGCTTTCCGTGATCGCGCACCACCCCACCCCTCCTCCACGCAGTTGCTAGTAGCCAAGGAGGACACGGAGGATTTAAAAAACATGTTGAAGAGGTTCAGAAGAGGTAATCTTGGGTGACACAATCTTCTGAACATTACCATTCGGAGAAACGCAGAGAGTGTGTGTGGAGCTGATAGTCCAAATTAGCTTTGCAGAAACTCATTTATTACATCCCAAATAAAAACATTTTAATGATTCAATGACACTCCTGTTCCTATTAGTTTTGTGATTTGTATGATTAATAGCCTAAAATAATGCAATAATGATTGTCTGCAGGGCGTCATTTCTCACTGACAGGCGCTTCTCAGCGCCCGTGCGCCCCCCGCAGACTCTCTGCGGGACAACACCTGGCTGGGACAGCACTCTGCCTTGCACGAGATCGCGGATGAGCTGCGGCGGCAGCGGCGGTTGCCTGAAACGACGCCGTCCTCTCCGGCGGGTGACCGACCGACTGCCTGGTGGAAACGGCATGGGTGTGTGGAACGTGAGCGAAGCCACATTCCCCAAATGGCGGAGTGAGTGAGGATGCGACTCCCCAGTTCCATCTTTGTGTCGGTGTCTCTGTTCACGGCCGAGACCACGGCAGCGCTCTACCTCAGCTCCACATACCGCTCAGCTGGAGACCAGATCTGGCAAGGGCTCACGCTCCTCTTCACGCTCGTACCATCTGTGCTCGTGCAGCTGACCCTCACTTTCATCCACCGGGACCTCGGCAGAGACAGACCACTCGTCCTGCTGCTGCACATTCTGCAGTTTGGACCCATCGTCAGGTCAGTGCTGGCTTGTTCGTCCCTCACTGTCGTTAAAAACACGGCCTGTTTGCACATAAGCTGCTTACGGTTTGATGAATGCATTGCGCACATGCTGCTGTTTTCATTTTCTCCGACCTTTTGTCTTTGGCTGGCTACATACAAACTGGGTGTGTGTGTGTGTGTGTGTGTGTGTGTGTGTGTGTGTGTGTCGTTGAGTTTAGACATCATACTCTTATCGATATGTTACATGTCCACACATCTGGCAGCCATCGCTGTCTATGTATGCTTATTTCCTTCACAGTTGGATCATTTTCAGCTGATTTCTTCATGACTTCGCTGTCTGAAATCATATTACATCGCATGAACAATCTGACATATTGTTACACACTGAAGGATGATCTCTTTCAGCATATTTGCTTTTTGTAGAAACCCCTGGCCTGACCTGTCCGTGTGCCTCAGCTATAGGAGCCTAATACTGCATAGCAGGAGAAATGGCTGTGGTGCCATTCATCCCCTGTAATAAGTAAAGTAGAGCTGAAATGATTAGTCAATTTATTGATTAGTATAGTATTTTGGTAATCGATTAATCATTTGAGTCATTTTTCAAGAAAAGAATTACAAAAATTTGATTTCAGCTTTTTAATCGTGAGAATTTGAGTTTTGGGCTATTAGTTTTTTTTTTTTTTAAATAATAGTTAGTTGCTGCTGTAATGGGAACACATTATCAGTAGATTTACAGTAAATTAATCTGCAACAAATTTTCATTTTTTTTTTTACCACCGTGCACATAACTGCACGGTCACAGGAATAACATAAAACACGGAGTAGAAAATAAAAAGAAGGCTACATGAATCAAAATAAGGAGCACATTTTAGCTCACAACAACTAACTTACAAAGACAAAAAGGCATCAATGGACAACATGACAAAGAGCAAGACCCCAAACTGGTTACATCATTATATTCCTCATACTTCTACAAAGACAAAATACATGTTAAAAAATGTACAAGGATCCCACAAAATATATCCAAAACATATCCTAATTTCATGTGCAGACACTTTTTTCTATATAAAAGAAGAACAGGCAGTTTTTTTTTACGAGTTTCTGACTTTACTGGGAACAAGAGAATAAACAACAGTATAAACAAAAGCAGAGAAGACATTTATCTCCCAAGTCTGTCTGAATGGATTTGCATAGACTCACTATCGTCTGCTCAATCAAAGCAAAGGTGCTTTGATTAGTTAAGAGATGAACTTTGATCCGAGCCATCCTGGCCTCTGAGCAAAAGGTCCCACTCGGATCAGAGGGAAATGATTCCATTCAACACAAAGGCTGACAGACTTAATTAAATCAGGATTAGTTTTTAGTTTTATATATATATATATATATTAATATATATATATATATATATATATATATATATGTGTACACACATATACACACACGTGTGTGTGTGTGTGTGTGTGTGTGTAAAGATATGTCATACAGTACATAAATCTCATTATTCATATTTCAAGTCCTTCACACTAAGACAAGACAAGAAATGCATAGAAGCATAAATAAAAATCAGATCAAACAACATAATAAATGCACTCACAATTATTTAAAAGTCTGTTGATAAGTTAAAATAGTTTCAGGACAGTCAAAATGTCATACAGAAAAGCAAGAACTTGATCAGTGAGCAACAAAGAGAATATTAGGACAAAATGAGACTAAAGCTGTCTGGTAATCCATTTACTTCTACACATGCTGTCACTACCAGTGCTTATTAAACTGGATTTTTAGTTTCTTTTGAAGCAAAAAGCCCAAATGGTCCTCAGTTCAAGCTTCCAAACAAGCTGTTAATTTGTATCAATTTTGGCTTGACTATGTTCAGACGTTTTATAAGCCCATACAATAGTATCTTCTTCTGCAGTTTATTTAGTTGAATGAATCAATTGGTCAATCAACAGAAAATTAACCAGCTATTTCACTAATTGATCACTTAAGTCAGTAATTTATTATGCACTTCTTCCAGCTCTTCAAATGTAAAGTGTGCTGCCTTTCTCTGTTTTATATCATCATAAATTCAATATTTTGGACAAGTTGGACTGGCACTTCTGGCTTGTCACTATTCAGTAAGCCTTCCACTTGAGAATCTAAACTTAGCAACTGATAGAGATGGTTATATTTTCAACGAGCCAGGAACATCTATAGTTTTTTCTTGGTCAGCTAGCTGAACAGACGTCTCTTGCAGCATATTGACTCCCAAGCAGTGGCCTCGGTGGATCTGACCCTGCCATGCCTGTTTCCCCTCGAGTGTGTTCAGATGATTACTGTTCGGACTTCTACGTCTTTCCTCAGTGAAGAGCAGAACTAAGAATAGCACAGTCACCCCCGGCCCCTTATCCCTGACAACACAGATGTCCGTCTATGCTGCTTAGAGCACAGCTACACTTCCTCTCCTTTTCCACCCAAACAACACTTGTAATACTATAAACAGAGTCATAAACAGAGTTCTTATCATTTTTTGTCATACCAGCAGTGACATTGGTGCTTCCATTACAAAAATGGAGTCTAATCTGTGTGGTATTGTAAAAGTACATTGCTGGCATTTTGTGCAGCTTTTATACAGTTTGAAGTTTACCACCACTCAAAAATGTCTTTTGCTCTGTTGCATCAAGAGACAGTGATATACAGTATATATAGTTATAGATATAGGTAATGCATAGTTACTTCACTTGGAAGAGCTGAAAGAGAAATGGATTAGATGTCAACTATTAAACTAATCACCAACTATTTTGATAAAGTATTAATTGTTTTGAGTCAATTTTTTAAGAAAGTAAAGTTATAAATTCTCTGATTCCAGCTACTGAAATGTAAATATTTCCTTGTTTCTTACTCCTCTTTGACAGTGAACTGAAATGTGTTGTGGAAAAAAAAAACTTTGAAACCCAGCTAGACAGTTCCACTGTCTGGACTTTTCCAGTAAGTAAATTGAAAATCTGTGTCCCACCAAAGTTAATCAGATAATGCAGAGTCCCTAGAAGATTTTGCGAATTTACTGCAAAAATAAATTCTTAGTGGGCCACCTATATCTGTTTAGCGCTGATAGTACCCCTTTGGACAACCAATGTAATTCACTGCCGAGTGGAGGTTGGAAACTTAATCTCCGCTTTAAACACTGTGGGCATGGATTTTCTGAATAGTATTTTCACCTTCACAACTTTTAAATTTTGAGAATTTTAACTAGTAAAGATGTTACTGTTATTGCACTCCACTCATAAACCATCTGACCCGCTCAGCACGACGTTGGGCTTAATCCTCCTGCCTTCGATTATTTGGCATTGATTTAAGCACTGAAAGTTAACCTCACACTTAATTTGCTAATCAGTTCAGCCAGGTTTCCTTGAGTGCACTCCGCAATAACATGCTCAGCACCCTGGTTAAAAGTCCTCTCTCTTGTATTCATACCGATAGATATTGATTTAAACATTCAGGTTAAAAAGCTACGAAATGCGACCTTCTCCATGAAGTAACAAGTTTTTTTTATTATATCATTGTTAACTTAAATATTTTTTATTTTGGACTGTTGCTCTGACAAAACAAGCAATTCATCACCAATGTTGTCACCTTGTGTTATAAGAAATTGAGATGGACATTTTATAGACTAAAACATTAATGAATTAATCAAAGGCATCCCTAAATAGCTACAATTTTCTGTGAAGTAAAACCAGTACCACAGAATGCAAAACAAGAACAAAAGATCTCACGCGAACACATGATTGATATAGCTTAATGAACGCCGTAAACATTAGACCTGTTAAACCTCAGCGAATTGGCAGTCAATGGCAGCATGTTAGCATTTCTCTCAAAGCACAACTGAGCCTGGAACTCTTGTAAAGTCTTGTTTCTGTTTTTTGTTGGAAGCTTCTGTTTTTATGTGACTTTGATCTGCCAATGTGTCGTGTGTTGACAGCAGGAGGAAGAGCCGCTGTGTTGATTGAGCTAATGGCGAGCCTAATAAAGAAAAAGTAAAAAGAATCCCCTGCAAATCAATGAATAATGAGAAGTTACAATATGTGCAGCTGTTCATGGAGTCTGCAGCTCATAACGGTCTCCTGCTGTGGTTGTTCCTGCAGGTGTCTGGAGGCGTTCTGTATCTATGGCAGTGTGGGCCGCGTGGAGGAACCGTATGTCAGCATCACCAGGAAGAAGCAGATACCTCGCGGGGTCAGTCTGAGGAGGTGGAACGGCAGGTGGGGCAGGCGGAGGGGAAACTGTTTACACACCGTGCAGCCTTCGCCCGCACCTCTGTCATTCAGGCCTTCCTGGGATCTGCCCCCCAGCTCACCTTGCAGCTCTACATCTGCATCCTGCAGCAGGGGGTCTCCATTGGAAGAGGTGAGGAGGACGAAAGGTACATGTACTTTAAATGTGTGTGACTCTTTGATGTTACGGTCACATGTACCGTCAATCCCCCGTCGCCTGTCCACAGCTCCAGCATGATGTGGGCTGATCAGTTAAGTGCCATATTGGAAATAAGAGGATGGTGTTTTTATGAGTCAAAGTGGTGTTATGTAACTGCCTCTCTGAAATCAAGGATGGAAAACAGTGTTTCTCTCTGCCAGTTGTTGCAGATCTGGCTGCCCAACTCTTAGTAGGAGCCAGCATTTCTATTACTGAGAGAGACGTAATAAAGGTTCACCCAAAGTCAAACTAGGACATCTGGATGTCAAATTAGGACAAAATAAATAGATGTTATAAGTATAAATCTTATTTCCTCTGCTCCCGGCAGTGTGACACTTCTATTTCACGCTTACTGATTTAACAACCGGAATGTGGTGAATGGGAGCTTCAGGGCCCTTAAGGGATACACTTAAGTTCATCTTAAAACAATAGTCCCCATATGTACATTTAAAAAACCTCTTTTTGCTCACTGTAATTATTCCTACTGTTTGTACTGGTAATTAAAAGTTCCCTTCACAATGTGTTTTCCCATGTTTACCTGAAGTTAATGGAGCCGTCTAGTTAGTCAAATCAAGTGTCATCCAGAGTTCCAGTCTTTTTACCCCCAAATACACTCTTTTTGGTACAATGCCTTCACTGCAGCTCTGCACAGGAGGAAAAATAGGGAATTTCTTACCAACCACATGAGCACTTGAATGTTGTTTTAACCCTCTGACGTTTATTTATAGTATCTTTGTTTATAAATCATGTAGACAAGCTGAGAAAACCAGTTGAAAAGGCTTTTTTTTTACACTGTATCTTATTTATGTCTGCAGACTTTTATTTCTTGCATTTTTCTGCTGTATTTGTGTGTATAACTACGAAAACATTATTTTGGCTGAACAGTTTTATAATAATATTTTAAGTGATCTTTAGTGAGCTATCACTAAATATTTCTAGATTTTAGGCACCAGTGTCATTTTCTATGTATTTATTTTTATTTATTTTATTTTTGCCTTTATTTAACCAGAAAGAAAACTCATTGAGATTAAAAATCTCTTTTCCAAGAGTGTCCTGGCCAAGATAAGCAGCAGTACAAACAACAAGGTTGCAGACATATAACAAATAACATATATCATGAACATAAAACATAAAACACTTTATGCTGTTAATAAATAGTGAGTAACAAGGTCATAAAATATCTAAATTTCAACAATAGTGAATAACAACAAGGATCATCAGAATAATCAATCATAACATCTACAGCCAGTGTGTTCAGCCTCCATGTCATTTAAAAGTACTTTTAAAGCAGCCAGTGAAACCATCTCCTGAAGATTCAGGACAATTTGCAGCTGATTCCAAGCATAGGGGGCCGCGTACTTAAACGCCCCTTTTCCTAATTCAGTCCGGACTTGAGGGACAGATAACAGTAATGAGTCATCAGAACGAAGACAATATCTTCCTGTACCTTTCTTTATGATGTAGGTTTGAAGGTATGGGGGAAGCAGACCAAGCATAGCCTTATAAATTAGAGTGTACCAATGATTAAGTCTACGGGTGGACAATGCAGGCCAACCAACCCGATCATACAATGAACAGTGATGAGTAAGGGCTCTAAAGTTAGTAATGAACCTAAGAGCTCCGTGGTAAACAGTATCCAGAAGTTTCAAGCTTCGAGTTGACGAATGCATGTATATAACATCGCCATAATCCAGCACTGACATAAAAGTGGCAGCAACAAGTCTCTTTTTGGCCTCAAAGGAAAAACATGACTTGTTTCTAAAATAAAAACCCAGCTTCAGTTTTTTCACCAACTGCTGAATGTGAGGTTTAAAAGAAAGAGAATCATCAATTAGGATACCAAGATACTTGTATTGAGATACGTACTCAATCTCAGAGCCCTGAGAAGTAATGATGGGAGGGAGGTTCCGTGACTTTGATTTTGCACTGGAAAACAACATGAGTTTTGTTTTGTCGTCATTCAAAACAAGTTTTAAATCAAACAAGGTACGTTGTACAGTATCAACAGCAAGTTGTAGCTGACAAAGTGCCTGGTTTGGTGTAGATGCAGAGCAGTATATCACAGTGTTGTCAGCATAGAAATGAAAATTTGATATATAATATAAATAGGAGTGGTCCCAGCACTGACCCCTGGGGCACACCCTTGGATACCGCAAGAGGACTAGAAGTGAGACCATCTACCTGCACACACTGAGATCTACCTGATAGTTTCCAAACCAACAAACTGTTTGTTCGGACAATCCGATACTGAAGTCTTTGTTTTAATATTGCATGATCCACAGTATCAAAAGCCTTTGATAGATCTAATGTATGAGAAGTCAGATATTTTTCAAATAGTTTTTCAAAGAAACAAATGTATGTATGAATTCTTTTTTTTTTTTTTTTTTTTTTTAAATGAATCCAAAATCAACCTGAACTTCAGAGGATAGACTTGATGGTGTGCTCATATTTTTGTCTCTCTTTCTCAATCTCAGGCACACTGATGGTGATTTCCCTCCTGTCCATTGTGTACGGCGCGCTGCGCTGCAACATCCTGGCCATTAAGATCAAATATGATGACTATGAAGTGGACGTCCGCCCCATGGCTTATCTGTGCATTTTCCTGTGGAGGAGCTTTGAGATCGCCACCCGTGTGGTGGTTCTGGTTCTGTTCAGTTCTGTGCTGCAGCTCTGGGTCCTGCCTGTGGTTCTGCTTAACTTCCTGGTTTTCTTTCTCTACCCGTGGATACTGTTCTGGCAGAGCCACTCTCCATTCCCTGAGAATATAGAAAAAACTCTGACCAGGGTGGGAACCACCATCGTGCTTTGCCTGCTCACCTTCCTCTACGCCGGCATCAACATGTTCTGTTGGTCAGCTGTGCAAGTGAAACTCAACGACCCGGACCTCATCAATAAGTCCCAGAACTGGTACCGCGTGGCAGTGTACTACATGTTGCGTTTTGTGGAGAACGCCTCGCTGCTGCTGCTGTGGTTCATCTATAAAACTGACTTCTACAAGTTGACCTGTGCCCCCCTTCTGGTGCTGCAGCTGCTGGTCGCCTACGCCATCGCCATCTTCTTCATGCTGGTATTCTATCAGTTCTGTCATCCATGTCGAAAGCTCTTCACCTCCAGCATGCCCCAGGGTCTCTGGAACTGCTCCTCTCTGCTCTGTCTCATGTGCAACTCTGATTCACCACAGAACAGGCCCATGGGAAAGTCACCCAGCCCCACCACATGCCAAGAGACGGCTAATGATGGAGCCCACGACACATCCAGCGACACCACAGACGACATGCCTAATGAAACTATGTATGACATGCTCAATGATACAACAATCTATGACACAAGTAATGAAATAGGCAATAATATATGTGACGGAATCAATGGGGACATTAACCACAGTGTAACCGGCAAGGCTTAAAGCATCACAACCGTTTGACGTGCCATCCAGAGGAGCAACTGACTCTGTAACCTTTTAAGTGCCACATGAGTCCCTCCACGAGTTGAGTTTACACTTGGAATCCTTTCATATATCCATCTCAACTCTGTTTTCTACCACTGTCTATTACTCCTACATGAAGCAAATGTGTCCTTAACTGGAGATGTGTTCTGTCATCAATTGTCTCATCAGCCAACATGCGAACCTGTCATCCTGCAGCCTTTAATACAAAGAAAAACACAGACACTGTTACTTCCTTTAGTTTGGGAGACCGTGTCCACTTATATGCTGCACTACTGATCACATACATTTAAATTGATTGTATTTAATAGTGGCATGGAGGTGTGCATGTGTGGAGCCTCAATGAACTTCTTTGGAGGTGTGGGGGGGGGTCTGTTTTGTATAGGTTTGTTTACTGACCCTCCCCCCCAGTTTAATGGCTGCAAGCAATCAGCCTTTTTACTCCTTGATAAGAGCTTTATCATTAATATGCACTGCTTCTGTGATGTATTTGCGCTTGACGATGAGATGTGAATCTCCACACACAGCCTGTTTGATCAGCAAACACGCTAACTGTAAAGCATGACTTTGGTTCAAATGTTGATGAACAACAGCTGCAGTGATGTGAAATGCTTTATTTGGATGTATTTGCATTTTTCTAATTAATGCTTCTCTATCAGCTCTGCGTCTGTGTGTCTCATTAGTTAGAATATAAACACAAATTGTGTGCACACAAAAATCGATTATGTCTTATTGAATAATGTCTGGTATTTTTGCTTATTTTCAACCTTTAATGTGTGTGAAAGAGAGGGAATGTCAGTGTGTTTGTTTTTGCACCTACTCCTTTTTGCAATGAATCAGCAGAGGGATGACAACCTCGGGTATCAAATGAATGCTCCCGTTTGTACAAATAAGATGAGCCAAAAAAATGTGAAAAATCTATTGTACACATCGGATATCCTCATACAAAGCAAAAGAAAAAGGCATTTAGAAACAAAATCCTTATTAAAAAAAATCTAAATAAATTTATATTTATATGTGAAAATTGTCATTAGTTTTGTTTTTAGCTGAGAAGCAATTGCTACACACAGTTCTGTGCTGACATCTAGTGGACATACTATAGCAAAATTTTAACGTTTATCTCCCTTTGTTTAACAAATCCCTCTGGTTTGTAGAGATCAATACGCATTTAGATGCAAAAACTGGGAATTACTAATACATTTAATGACTGCACTGAAGACGTTCCAATAAATTAATTTATTACAGAGCCTTCATGAACTTAGTTTTACACAAGTATGCCAGGATTTCTACGGAAAAGTTCTAGAAAAAGTGCATTAGTCGTTCTTCCTGGAAATACACGACTAGGAGAGACACTTTATACAAGTAGTCAGTTACTAAAACACAACAGTCAGACTTTTCCTAAATACCAAACTACAGCAACTGTTTTATGAGGGAATGTACTGAAGAAGATGAATGAAAATAGTCTAAAGCCATGCTAGCAGCTCCCTGAGGCTGTACTTAGGCAGAGCAGTGCTTAGAGCTAAAAACTAATGTCAGCATGCTAATCACAAAGCAGAGCTGAGGCTGATGGGAGTTAAGTTAGTTCCAAGTATTGGACAGATCCAAATTTTGACCTGATGATAGCACTAAAGGAAAAGTCGGAAGATCACAACACATCACAAATTATCCTGATGGAGGCTTGAATGTGTGTAGCAAATTTAATGTCAATATATCCAGTTGTTGTTGAGATATTTCAGTCTGGACCAAAGTGGTTGACTGACTGACACTGCCATCCCCAGAGTCTTGCTGCTAGCATTTCTAAAACTAATCAGGCTTTACGTCAAAAAGATTTAGTTCTTTTTTTAACATCTGATGACCAAAGAAGTCACTGCTTCAGGGTTGAATTCTGACTTTGGTCCTGACTAGCAAGATTTTCCTCACACAAACGCAGGCTGTCGACTTACAAACCCCAATTCTTATCCTGACGTTAAGTTGTTCAAGCCTGTGGGGAGTAATAAGCTACTTGTACATACAGAGGGTATCATCGGAGAATCTTCATGGCTTCTTGGTCACCGTGCCATTTCAAGCTTCAGACATGATGGTGTTAGCAGAGAGAGAGAGAGAGAGAGAGAGAGAGAGAGAGGAGAGAGAGAGCAGCTCATAGTGCCACAGCAACAGCAAACACACTGACCACACAGTACATGGTGCGATTCTCCCACCTCACTGTGCAGCTTCCTGAAAAACACAAACAAGCAGTAGAAATTACACAGGAGTAGTATTGGGACTAACCGAGGTATGCACTTAGTGGGACATTTTTAAACTGACAAATAAAATACTATGTAATAGAAACACTGTTTCGAAATTACATCAAACACACAGTACCATTGGTGTTTCTTTACTGAAATGTATTGTTCATTATTGGTCAATACCAAAATCAGATAGTTCCAGATATAAATAATAATTAGATTTTCGTATTTCTGCAAAGTTCGTATACTGCTGCTTGTGTTAAGACAAGATTTAACGTGAGAATTTGGCTTCTTTTAATAAATGAAAAAAGTCCTAAAGTAAGGTACTGTACTGAAACTCACGTATCATATTGACACTGGTACGGAGCAAAACAAAAACAGCTCTCATTAAAAGTCATCTCTCACCATCAGTGGCAGTGTCCCAGTAGCAGGAGTTGGCTGTGTGGAGACCAGCGCTGCTCTTCTGCATGACCGCACAATTCACTGAAAAACATCAGACATATGAGCTCCAAATGTTAATATTACATCCTGACGTGTCATGTTGACTGGCCGTTGGTTCACCTATGTATTTGAACGGCCGTCCTTGTTTTACCAGGTGAGTCAGAGAGTGCTCCACTATACTGGCCGTCCACTGGTTCACTTTACTCTGGTTGTACTCTGTTCCACCAATAACACCTTCGATACACTGAGACAAAACCACAGAGAGAGAGAGAGAGAGAGAGAGAGAGAGAGAGAGAGAGAGAGAGAGAGAGAGACTGTCATCACATCAAAGAGTGGATTCACAATACAATATAGTTTATTAATGTTGCCATGAATTAAAAAAAAGGTACCTCTTTAATTGAGATATTAACCTCGTCGGCATTGAAGACAACCTGCAGTACAATTTTAAAGAAGGAAAAACATTGTTAGTTTGTGTCTAGGTTGTTGTTGTTGTAAAAGAACAAAACCACCAAAAAACAATACATAAATGGACTGATAGTCTCTGTTGACAAAAGAAATACACGAATAAAAACCAAACCCAATAAAAGAAAAAAACTTCTCCGGCCGCGATAATTTCCATTTTAAAATTAACTAATTGATTTATTGCACATGCGACAGGCGGCAGGCCTAGCTGTTGATGCTAAACCTAAGCAGGCTTAAAGTGTAAGTCTGATTTAATTTTGTACATGTTGTTGTAGCAAATTTGGACATGTGCTGCATGCGTGCTTTGAGTGTGTGTGTGTGTGTGTGTGTGTGTGTGTGTGTGTGTGTGTGTGTGTGTGTGTGTATGTGTGTGTGTGTGTGTGGGGGGGGGTGGGGTGTGTGGGTGTGTGGGTGGTGTGGTGTGTATGTGTGTGTATGGGTGTGTGTGTGTGTGTGGGGGGGGGGGTGTTTGTGGGTGTGTGTGTGTGTGTGTGTGTGTGGGGGGGGGGGTTTGTGTGTGTGTGTGTGTGTGTGTGTGTGTTAGGTTTGTTTGCTACGTCACCTGCGTGTATGTGTGCTAATCAGAGGTTAGAAAGGGACTCCCAGGTGAGGGGGATGGAGGAACTAGGACTTGGGAAGCTACACGGGTTTCCAACCTCAGCTGTGTAGGAGTTATGGTTTTAGATCTCGTATGCTCGTCTTTAATCCTTCACAGTCAGTCTTTTTGTAGGTGTTATGTTATAAGATGCATTTACAAAATAAAGGATTAACCTTAAGACAAATGCGGACTTCATTATTTGCACCAGCAAGCTTTGGAAATGGTTTCAATTGTTTTGTCACTGTAACTTCTTGTTTCTGACGTTAATACACTTCTGGGTATATATTGTAGTATAATATTGTAAATGTATAACCGTAACCCTTATGACCATGATGACCACACCCCGATGTAAACAACAGTTAGCCTCAGCTAATGGACTAAGCTAGCTGGTTTAGCTAATTGTCAGCTAACCGAGTCGTTGTGTTAACTGCGGACCTTTCGATAGTTCAATTAAATGTAATTAAACATCAATTCACCTCATCTCCAGAGTTGTATTCCTCCATCGTTGCTGATAAAGAGGTGTGTTGTCGTAATTATAACCGGTTCAGTTGTGGTTATTGTTCCTGTTTACTTCCTGTTGTAAAGAGTCAAAGAGCTCAGAAAAGACATTTCTGCACTTCCGGAAGCTGAATACTGTTTTTTATTTTGTTTTTATGATGTCGCCTCACTGTGGTGGAAGTGAGACACTACAACACTAGACCAGCATCAACATCAGAAGGCGCATAACTCATCTGAGAAATACTGAAAATGTCTGTCCTCACAAGTTTTATAAAATAGTTCAAACAGCAATAAATTGAATTGAAACCTCCACTCATGATTAAAAATTGTTTAAAAAAAGTAGCCTACTATTTGTTTTATTTTTTCATTTTTATTTTACTATAGCGTATAGGCTATATCAACCAGTAGTCCAGTTATAATAATATGTATAATAATCATAGCCAGACTGTAAAATATTGATAATGCAGTTTAATTGGGTCATTAAGTGTATTGAATAAAAACATAAGAGGAACAACTGCAGAAACTGTCGCATTGTCAGACGATTTGTGAGGATTGCGTGTATGTAGGCTCACACACACACCACACACATACGCACACACACACACACACACACACGCACGCACGCACACAACACACACACACACACACACACACACACACACACACACACACACACACACACACACACACACACACACACACACACACACACACACACACACCACACACCACGCCACGCCCCCTCCTGTCGGGAACACCTGGCTGAGGATATCTGCCTTCAGACGGTGCCGAGGCGCACCCACACACTCACGTACGGTCCCTGATCCCTGAGCGAACTCTCCCAGCCAGCTGTGCTCATCTGCCGGCTCCTCTCCGCTGTCCGCAGCCGCCAGGTAAGACACCGCCGCTCTGCAGGTCAACCGGCAACACGCCGGGACGCCAAACACCGCCGTGTTTCTGGCACATATAGCACACTCAGCCGCTGCTTGCCGTTACAGTTAATGTTGTTGCATTTGAGTATTGCTTATTGTTTTGGGGGGTGGAGGAGGGCTGTCTGTCCGCCGTCACGACCACGACCTCTGAGGATTAGTCACACATCAGCAGGACCAGACAGCCCCACTTCCCCGGCAAAAGTTAAGCGCGTTTTGGCAGGTGCAATGCAGCAAAAAGCTAATTTCCTTGTCTTTTGTCGCCTCTGGCTGGATTCGACGGTAGATTAACCTGCAGTCAGACTCAGTTAATTTTAATAATATGATGAGAACACGGTGCATCAATTAACTTGCTGATTGAGGTTTGAAACCAATCGTGTCATAATAAGTAGGGCAGTGGGTTTGATGTAACTTTACCTTTTCGAATATGTTATAAAGCAAAGTGACTTTAGGTTAATGGTCCAATTATATTTCAGTTGTTAATTCACGCTGACCTTGTCTGTGGTAGTTTCATCTGGATTAGTCAGGATATCCCGGGGCTTTACAGGGAAGACTGGTGTTACTGAAGAGGTGACCGACACAGTGATGCTGCTAAATGTCTTTAGAGGTGGTTGGATATCTGGCTCAACGTTCAGTAGGTGCATCAAGCCTGGAGAGGTGTAGCACTCTGAGGAAGCAACATGCTGACCTCATTACAATGCTGCTTAGCCTCAATTAGTTGGTGTTGTGTTTGATGCTGCCACTCTCAGCAGAGATGTGAGATCAAGTTTAAGATAAAAGACATATGACGCTTCTTTTGAAGATGGTAAGATGTTGTCAGCTGCAGGATTTGAAGCCTTTATTCAGGAACCAGAAGTCGTGATAGGAAGGTTTGAGTCTGAAATACATGATGAATGCAGGATGCAAAAATGACAATTATAGTGTTTGGGTAGACTTACTCTATCTGTAAAGTGTCTCAAGATAAGTCTTGTCATGATTTGATTCTATAAATAAAATTGAATTGAATTGGAGTTTGAAAGCAGTTGTTGCAAAGGGGGCGACGACTAGCCCCCCCAGTAAGAGTGTGCGCCCCATGTTGACTCCTTTGTAGCAGCCCGGCTTTGAGTCCGACCTGCGGCTCTTTGCTGCGTGTCATCCCCCATCTCTCTCCCACCTTTCCTGTCTATCCACTATCTCTTTCTAATAAAGGGAAAAAATCCCCCGAAAATAATCTTAAATAAAGATACTTAAAGGAATAGCTTAGAATTTGTAGGGAAATACGCTAATGGACTTTGTTACAGTCAATTAAATGAAAAGATCAATACTACTCTCACATCTGTCTACTCCTCTAACTCTCTCGCCAATAAGCGTTTTTTGCAAAATGTTTATTGTCTATTTTTAAAGGATTGTTATCACTTATCAAAAATACTACTAGCATCAGTACTAAATTGCATGTAATATTTAGTTAAATTCTGAGGTAAACTCAGATTGATTTTGGGATAACACATGGATTAATGGACCAGTGGACTAATTCAGCATCAAGGTTCAGTCTTATTTACTGTAGTGATTTGGGAGCAAGTGTTATTTTAAGCAACCAATGTAGTCTGAAAAGGTCAATTCAAATCATTAAAATGGCTATAAGTGGCTACTTACACTGACAAAGTAGCCACAGACAATATCAGTGTTTTCCATCATCCATCAGTCCTGTGTGACTGGAGACGGGTGTAAATTAAAACAAAGCAGTTGTGCTAATGAGTTAAAATAACACCCATTATACATTATCATTAGGTGCATTATGAA
Source organism: Etheostoma spectabile (assembly GCF_008692095.1). Taxonomy (NCBI): domain Eukaryota; kingdom Metazoa; phylum Chordata; class Actinopteri; order Perciformes; family Percidae; genus Etheostoma; species Etheostoma spectabile. Next base: position 5,621,859 of record NC_045743.1, on the reverse strand, counting down.
ATCCTGTGAGTGAATGTGGTATTAGAATAAGCAGCCTCTTGAAGGTTGAGCTTTCCCAAAAGAAAAATATTTGATCATCTCTGACCAATTTTACATTGCTGTTTTTCTTTCCCCATGAACAACAAGCCTTTGCTGCGTAAGACACACCGCCGTTCTATCATTTGTCAAATGTGACGCTTGTTTAAATTGGTTCATTTGGCTCCTGTAAGCGGTAGATGCAGTATCTGCTGAGACTGTTTTATCATTGTCACGGCGAGAATGGCTCCCTAATGATAACCAAGCTTTTATACAGCTCACACACACACGGCTGCTTGAGGGGGAGGAGAGAGGCCAGGGAAAGAAGGGATTCCCTGATTTCTCTCCATGCAGGCAGTCAGAGCTTGTCAAGTGAAGCTGAAAGAAGCCCTGGGGAGTGCAGTCACACAGCATTAGAGGTCTGCATCTTCAACACACTGTGTGTGTGTGTGTGTGTGTGTGTGTGTGTGTGTGTGGTGTGTGTGTGTGGTGTGTGTGTGTGTGTGTGTGTGTGTGTGTGTGTGTGGTGTGTGTGTGTGTGGTGTGTGTGTGTGTGTTGGTGTGTGTGTGGTGGTGTGTGTGTGTGTGTGTGTGTGGTGTGGCATATTATTTCTGCGACAGGCTGCAGCTCATGGTGGCAGAATGATGTCCTCTGACCTATAAAACCAAAACACTGACTATAAATTAGGTCATAACTGAGTTAAGACAAGAATCTGAATTTTTGGCAGTATTTTATAATTATTGACAGCACTATCTGTTGTACAGTTTTCCTTAATTGTATGCTCTCTGCCTTTTAATGGAGCAGTACTGTTGGTAACTCCTCTGTCTTCCACATAAATCCTGTCCACTCCTTTGTATTCTCACAAACACTGAACAGGAAATGTGCAATCAAGATGCACATAATAGTCTGCCTTTAAAACGTGAGCCACATAAAATATTACCTTATTAAACCTACTGTAATCTGCATGATTATTTCCAGATTAACTCTGCTGATGAGCCGAGCTGCGGCAACAAAGCTTATCTGTGCTGCTGCATTCAATAACGTCTAATCTCTGTTGTGCCATGTTGTGCAGGGTTTCCCTCCCTCCCACTCATTGATGCTTCTTTATCCATGTCTCTCTAGAGCATACCTCTGTTTGGTATGCAGCCTATAGCCCAACGCCGGCTCAGAGATGCATCGCATCCTAGTGCAATCACGGCTGCATCGATGTAGTCAGTGGAAGCCCATCCACGCACAAGCACTGCACATGTGGGAGGGCGGAAAAAATGGTTTTAAAAAAGCAGAAATGTAATTTGGAGGCAGCGCTGAGAGGAATGATTCAGTTGGGTAATAGATTGCTGGTCAGGCAGGTGCCTCTGTATCGCCCACCCTAAACCTGTAATGTGTACGGACACATGCCATACACTGTGGTAACTCTGGGATGTTTAACTGCACCTCAGAGGGGCACAGTGGGCTGTGATGGGATGATGGGACTCTTCAACCTTCAAATCAGGCGAATGTGTGGATGCACACATGCTCAAAAAAAACCCTTTAATTTAAAATGACATCATTCATATTATTATTTCCCAGCTCCAGTATGTTGACCAGAGTGTGCTGTGTGGAAAAGTCAACACAGCAGAGGGTACATCAAACATTGACATTAATTAGATGCATTGTTAGCAAGTCATGCACATCAAGGTGTTTAATCAATAAATATATTTGAACAGACTTAGGACGGCTGTAATGGGATGAGAGGGTGTCATAGCCACTGTGTTATGCAATTATAAACTGGATTGATAACAGGCAAAATTATTTTGTTTCTTATTAAAAAAAAAAAGTCCAGTTTAAATAAATGAAAGCTTGAAGGGTTATTCTGGGAAGTGGGAATAGTAGTTTAACAAAATAAACGTAACTCAACGTCCAGTTTCCATCTTTCAGTGATTTGGATTAATAAGACATGTAATGATATTTTAATGTCTTGATTAGAAATCAGTAAAAAAGAAATGATAAACATGACTAAGAGTCTACAGCCATGCAAGCGGCTCTGTGAGTAACTTCAACATAATGGTGCTTTAAGCTATTGCTAACAGCATGCTAACAATGACTACGCTATAGTGTTAAGCAGCTATCATGTTTATCGTGTTCATGTTCATAGTATAGCGCGTTAGCACAGGATTGTGTAAACGTTTACATTTTGTTTAAACTATTAATTAACACACGACAATAGTTGACCATGATGTCTCTATTTGAGAAATATTGTGATGATACATTTCCATGTAGAGATGATAAACTACAGTGGGTAAAACGCTAATACAAGGTCAAGTTGACCTTCTTTCAAGGCATTAGAGGACATTTTGTTCTTCATGAGGTCAAACCGAGCGCTTTTATTCGTTCGAGGTAGGTCACATACTTGATGATGTCATTACAGGTGGAGACACATCTGTAGGAGTAATAAAAACATCTGAGCGTCTTTCACATTTTAATTGCATAATCTTGAGCATTAATCATTAGTTCCAGTAGAATTTTTCTTTTGACCTCGCCTATATTTGTTGTAATGGGCGAAGTCCACATTGAAATGTCTGTATTCACTGTGTTGGTTCTTACCATTGAGCTGACCGACTTGGGGGGGGGGGGGGCGGTAGCCTTATATTTACTCAGAAATCAGAATTTAGAAACAGGTTTAGGTAGGTCTTTTATTTGCATTTGCCTTTGTGTTGTTGTGCATGACAGTAAAAATATAGAATAGAAGAAAATACAATTACCGCGAAAAGTTATACAAATACAATTTACAATTAACATATGTACATAAAGAGCTATATGTGAGAGTGGTATTGCTTTTCTCATCTAACTCCAACAATGTGACAAAGCATGTTTCCTAAATGTCAAACTATTCCTTTAATTATTGACGTACTATCATGTATAACTTGCAGACATGATGCCGAAAGGATTTTTCACAACCTGGCAAACCTTGAAATTGTTATTATTAATGGCTCATGACTAATCTAGACATTTTTTTATGAATGTTAATAAAGCCATTACTACATCTTTATAAATGGTGTGTTATCAGAAAGTGCAGGGAAGCAGCTAGTCGTGAAGTCCAAGTTGCTGAAGCATCTCTGAAGGCTTTAAGTACATGAGAATTCAGTAATTGTCAGGATGCCCTTTGTGTGAAAAATGTCAAAGTTTTAATTGGCAGGTGCATTTTTTTTTTGCAAATGTGTGGGTCGTTGAAAGCCCGCATGTAGAACTACTCTTGTTTTGTTGTTTAGAATTTTAGTTTTACAAGTTCTGTGTTTGAATGAATGTCATAACCACGTAAAATGTGTTCAGCAATATGGTCCTTTGCAAATAAACTCTATTGGCTTTTCATCAGTTTGGAAAAAAGGTTACAAAGTGGATACCGGAAGTTAATTTGCCTTAAACATTAGCTTGTGCTTAGCTACAGGATCTTTATTCATCGATCCGTGCTGGAGGCTCAGCTAGTCCAGGCACTTATCTTTCCTCCAAACAATGAATTTCATCGTGCATCTGTGAGAAAAAAACATTACAGGTTCAAAAGGCTTGAAACTGGTTTAATATCCTGTGTGTTGCTGTTGCCGATGCTATGCACCTGTAACCCACTCAAGAACAGAGTCAACAGAAATGTAGTTTTGACCAATCGGAGGTGGTTGTGCCAGACTACCTTTGGCTGAGTCTCTATCTAATCTGTCAGAGGGAGAGGAGGAGCGCGGTTGTGAAGTTGTGAAGTTTAACGTTGGTAGTTCCCAGAGAAGAAGTTAATAATTGCATGGTGCAAGTTAGAACCCAAACTGAAACGTAAACTAAACTTGTTGAATGTTAGAACGTTGTGTCAAGTTGGTCGTTATTACTGTGACTTGTGAAGTGTCAGGTTAAGTTCCATCAAAGTGTTAACAGTGTCAAAATGTTAGCTCCGAGATTATCAGATAATGCAATTACTGATTTAGCAGGTTTTCTTTGCATGGCACTGTATCCGTGTCACATTCTCAGTAGGGGCTGAGCCCCCCTAAAGGTCTGATCCTAGAATTGCCCCTGCTTTGATTAATTGTAACACTGTTCTGTGTACACACACACACACACACACACACACACACACACACACACACACACACACACACACACACCACACACACACACACACAGACCGTTTTGGAGGATTCCCTTCTCTCCTTTAGCTGGTCGTGCATTAAAAAGAAAAAGTGCAGCAAAATGTGGCAGGCAAGCAGCCGTTAAACGGGAATGAGTACTATGAAATATTCAGCCGTGTTGGTGAAAGGAGAGGAAGCTGTTTATAATTCAAACGTCTCTTTCTCTGTGAAGAAGCAGCAGAGACCACGACTGAAACTGGGTTAATGAGATCCATTCTCGTACTAATAACCTCTCATCTCTTGTTCTTTAAGTGCTCGTAGTGATAACACTGAAATCTTTAACACGCTGAAAAACTATGGTTAAGGGTTTTTCTGTGGAAAGATGCATCTCATTAAAGATCACACATAATCTTATTTTAAACACTTTAGCTTAGTTTTATCTGTTGATCATTTCTGACAGAGTTCCTTAAAGATCCCAACAGTTTTTTTTGTTTTCAGATACTCTGAAATGAATACGGATGTGTTTATTCAACAACCAGACTGCCTTCACTTGAACCATCTCACAGTTTCTATCATAAACCTAAACAGTGCCAGATTTCTGGCGAGAAGGCTGACTGTGGCTCGAAATCTGGGCCATTTCACTGCAGTTTTTGGCAGAAGAAATTAACTGTTTACAATGTGGGCATGGGAAGAGAGATTATGCTGAAGTATGTTTGTGGCTCTTCCGTCACCTGACCTGTCTCACAGAAAGCTTGTTACCCGCACGTATAATCACATAAAGAAACTAGAAGGGCACTCAGAGAGTGCAGACCTTCACCAAAGCACGTGCTGTCTCACACTCTTAATGCAGGGTCGATTTTCCAAGTTTGGTAGCTCATTTTACTATTTTTCCAACACTACATGAATGCAGCACAAATGCCCTATCTAGCAATGTTAACAAAAGGGAAGAATTAGGTGGGTGCGCCTATAGTACTATACGATTATTAGACTATGAAATATGCCACTTCTGATATGTTCATATAGCCTACTCAAAACAGACAGGGCAACCTAACGCAGACAAGTTAGCTTACCGTTTTTAGGTGATGTGCCATGTTTGTAGTCGAGCTGAGATATGCAAACTGTTACTTGCAAACTGCATTCAACTTTTTTTCCGTTATCTTTTTTTGTAAAATGCTGCCACACTGCCGATGTCTTCGACGTGGTAGAGGAGGACGGACTGTAAATTAAATACGCACAATTAAATAAATAGGCTTTCTAGCTCTTTCTTCAATCTGTCCCCATGGGTCGGGCTAATCCAAAAAAAAGGGGGTGTTCTGAAGACAGACTGTTACCTGTGAAACAGGGATGCTTTCCGCCCACAGACCGTAACGGTCTATGCTTCCACCTGATGAAAAAATCGACCAATCAGAATTTTGGTCGAGCCAGAACGTATCGACCAATAAATCGACTAGTCGACTGGGAGATTACAGCCCTACATGTTAGCATGCTGATGTTAGCATTCAACACAAAACACCACTGTGACTAAATCAGATGACATGGCTGTAGATTTGCATACCAGAAACATTTTAGACATTTTGGAATAATGCAGAATTTAAGGATTGTTGGTTGTTGATTGGCATTTGTTTGAAGAGTGCTATGATAGTCCCAATATTCTCTGCAATATATGAAATTTTCAAGGCTGTAAAATTTGGAAAGCCTGTTTTAAGAAGACTCTTTGTCGTGCTCCGCTGGCTTTAAACTTCACAGAAATGAAATTGTCTGAATCCTTTTTTTATCTTTGGTGCAATTTTAACATGTGAATGTTTTATTACACAGCAGTGTTAAATAAAGCAATTTCCCAGAAAATACTAGCTCCATGCTACAGTGACCACAGTACTTCTGCTGTGTTTTGTCTGCTTTACAAGGAGGAGAAAGGACTTTCTTTTTTGTATTTCTCACACGATGAGGTTTTGTTTGATGGGAAATAAAGCTTTATAAGGACACCTATCTCACATTGAAGCTATCACTGAACACCTGATTTAACTTTCTTGCTCCATCTCCCTTTAAGTCCACATCTGCTTTTCTCTTCCTGGTAGTCTTTTATTCCTCCATTCACACCCAACAACAAGACCAAATCCTCCATTTTCCATCTCTGTGCGTCCTCTCTGCTGGTCTGTTTGGAGGAGTGGCAGCCTTTTCCTGAGCCCACACTGCCCTTTCCTCTTAATTAGTGGGTGAAATGACACAAACAACTCATCATTGTGAGGACAACAACGCAGCATTCCGATAATACGGATACAGGAGAGTTCAATGAAGGTGAAAGGAGCAGGAAATGGAAGGAGTGGTGGGAGTATACCGGAGCACAACTGACAGAGAAGCACTAGATTAGGTTCATAGAGGCACTAACTTTGTCGGTTTGTTTTTCCTATTTTCTGCTCCATTGAGCCCTGCAGGGAACTATGGAGAACAGCCAGCTTGATAGGTCATTACTGGTGACGTCTCCTGTGAGAGTTATAATGTTAGGGTGGCTGCAACGTGTACTCCATGGCTGTAAGGGCAGCGTTTTAGATTTTAGCTGGGGTTTGGGCAGGACTTAAGCAACAGTGGTGGTCAAACAAAAAATAAAAACGGCAAGGGTACACAGAGAGTGCAGACCTCCGCCAAGGCATGTCCTATCTCACAGTGTTAATGCAGTGGGAGTTTTTGCAGTCAGGAACTAATTATTCTGATAATTCTCACACCACATGAATGCAGCACAAACATCCTATCTCTCAATGTAAATGGCACAGTCACAAATCTGCCCCATGATTTGGATCCACTTAAAAATGTAATTGCTTCTTCCTTGGCCCATGTTACACCCTTCCACCAAGGTTCATGAAAATCAGGCCAGTAGTTTTTCTGTAATCCTGCTGACCAACAAACAGACAAACCAAACCGAAACCATAACCTCCTTGGCAGAGGTAACAACTAAATTTAAAAAAACAAACTCTTTGAGTCTTTCTCTTTTTCGTAATTCTTCACAATAGCTGTCACTTATTGTGTCTACAAACGAGTGCAACACCATTAATGCCTTTCAGAAGAGACTGTCAGTAAGTGTGTGATGTTATCCCCATTTGAGCGATTATGTCATGCCCCTCTATAGACGGACAGCTTTTCATCCCCTGGCTTTGAGTGAGACTGTTCAGAGCAACGACAAACACTTTTGCCTTGAGACGCAAGAACCACCTAAGCCTTCAAAAAGTCAACCTTCTCTCCTGTGCTAATACTCATCTCCAGTCCAAGCATGCAACATTTGTAGACGGCCTGTTTAGTAATTAGATTTAAGGATTGGCTGCTATTATCGTGGATCTTTCTCTCAGCTGCAGTTTGACATCCCCACCCTCTCTGTAGACTCATAATCAGAGACAAAAGGCCAAATCTGGCGAGGACAGAATGCTAGTCACCAAAAGGCTTGACGGAGAGGTGAGTTATTGATATCGCCGTCTGAAGTCCCTTCATTATCTTTGAGCCAGCCAAGTAATTAAGGTTTCAAATTGGATTCTGATTGACAAACCATGATTGGTGCTGAGTTATTGACACGCAGAAAGTTCAGAGGATGAATGTCCATACTTGATTGACAGTAACACGGACGGTGTGTCTGACAGGTCTCCAAGAGAGGGTTATTAGTATGCTGCAGTGGTGCGGATATGTTATCTGCCCTGGGGGGGGGGTGTTATGAAAGGTTTCAACCAGAGCTCAGACCTTCAGTTGTGTGTGTGTGTGTGTGTGTGTTGCGACAAAGCAAGAGACTGAAAATGAGCAACAGACAGAGAGGTCACCACTTCAGTGAAAAGTACACACAGGCAGGGAAAGTTTTCCACTTGGACAAACACGTCATGTATCATTTAACGTGTCTCTTCCTGGAAACCTCTCCAGTCTCCTCCAGCATGCCGGATCTCATCTCCTGCTCCATGTGAAGACGATGGCCACCTATAGATTCCACCTTGCTGGCTGAGATGGCAGGATGATTCTTATTTGCTTCATTTCCTTTACGTTCAGAGCAGCTGTGTGAGGTGGAAACCATTTTGTCTGAAACTGCACAGCACTCTTTTGTAAAAGACACAAAGCATCTCGGTCACTGCTTCATAAAGAGCGCTCTCAGTCCGTTGTCTGTTGTAGACTCACTGCTGGTAAATCTGATTGGCCTGACTCGCTGGTATATACAGTATGTGAAGAAATCTATCTTAAGAGCTTTACGTTCACGTAATCTTATCCTCTTACTTAAAGCAATTGAATTTTATGTCTGCTGTGCTTTGATCATCACTACACCTGTCATGGTCACAATATATCCCCCTGGATTTACTCCTTTAACCATTTAACACCCCGCATGGCTTAAACTTCCATTTTGCACTAGAGCGCAGACCTCCACCGAGGCATGCCCTCTCTCACTATGTTAATGCAGTGTGAATTTTCCCAGTCAGGGACAAATCTTTGTCACCAAATGAATGCAGCACAAATGCTCTATCTCGCAATGTTAACAAAAGTGAAAAAATAAGCTGTGTCAGGGATTTGAATCCTCTCCAAAAATGATTGTGTTCTTCCTTGGCCCATGCTACACCCTTGAAGGCTCAAATGAATGTGCAATGTGAAAAATGTGTCACTTGCATTTACGTCCTTGGACAACTTAAATGGCTAAAAATACTGTATGATGTAATACTATATCCATTAAATTTGGATTTAGAGGATAAGTCTGGTGGTATTCTACATTTTTGTTATTTCTAACAAGACTTCCCTTCTTTGTATGTGGCTCTCAGCCCAAAGCCCAATGGTCCCTAATGTAAATAAGTAAGTAAGCTACATCAGGCAGACAATACTTGTTAACAGGATCAATTGTTGTTGGGTTTGATCTTTTCACGGGAAGAATACAGATATAACCGGCGACTTATCATTTAATTACCTTGAATGACTTTTGGCATCTTCCACTTCCATATTATTAAGCACCAAGACTGATATATTTGACCTTTAGGAGATTTCAATGATGAGTATATTATACAAGTTAACTGGTAATTATGGTAACTCCCACATTGCATGACTGCAGCAAATGCCTGATGTTGTTGGGTGTTAATAAAAGTACATAGAGTCCAGAAAACACCCCTACTTGTATAGTAGAAAATACCAAAGCAGAGATACATCATATTAGAATATGTTCTGTTCTCTGCTGTGTGTCATGGCACCGGAGCAACCAGCTGTGAGATTTGTCAGTATGGACCTTTGTTGATTAATAATTAATGTTTTCTACACTTAATGCATGTCTGCCATTGTTTAAGTGTGTGTGACCCATATAAAAGCCTGTGTTGGCTGGCAGCCTTGTGCAGAAGGAGATCTCTGGCTGAGCTGAAGTGACCTGCTGTTTAATGGTCACAAGAGAGGCTCTCTGCCACTCATCATCACCGACTACTGCCGTCTCACATTAATGATTCAGGAGGAAAGCGTACAGCATCCTGTGCATTACCACATGGGGATTTAAGGGTTATACATTAACACAAAGGACAGTAGGTCCTTGCCGGAATAAAGGTTAACAGACTCATGCAACTGTCTGTTACATGGAACTGACAATTTGCTTAATTTATTAATGATCTGGACATGCCGCTCTTCACACAGTTGCCACCTCTGTCAACATTGTGTGGTAGTGAACATGCTAAAAAATAAATAAATGATCTCGAAAAGCCTCAGCCTCCGGGATGATGAAGATTCTGCTGATACAAGGTGAAAGAGCTACCGTATGATTTATTTACTATCTTTAAGACAACAAATATCTGTGCTGCTGCCCCACTCTGAAATAACAAGACTAAAGCTAAAGTAGAAGCTAATGAATTTTCTTTTTAAAGAGGATGTAGATGACCCTTTTTTTCTGCCAGTCAATCACACAATTTGCTGCTTAACTTTGTAAGTTAAGTTGGATGGATCATAAGTTGGATGTGGGCGTAAACTCGGACGAATATTGTGTTATATACGATTGCTCATGTAACCAAGTTACATTCACAAAGACTTCCAGTTAAACCATACTTCCAGTAAGAAACATATTCCAGCTTTAAGAGGGCTGACCATCCCTGCTTTAACTTGTATTACATAACCATCTCAATGCATGTTTGTTGTTTAAATGGCAGGAAAATGGAAGCCTAGAGAGAAAACCTTTTAACGTCATGTTGAGATGCACTACAACAATACATCCTAAAATAATCATCACAGAGGTAATTAACACGCATGTGACAGTATGAGCGAAGCTGCATTTGTAAATGGTTATTTATTTCCTATTCTCCAAATTATAAATACACCCCATTAAAAGACCGAAACGTGTCAGTGTGTCTCTCAGTACTCTCTAAATACGTAAAACTTCAAAAGGCTCACTAGTGTAGTTTCATTCATTCAAGGCTCAGTTAATTCCTTATTCAGCTGCACTGCAAATGTAATTAAAACAGGAGTAAATGAGGACTATTTCCAGCCACAGCCTTGGTGCTGTAGAGAGTATTTACAGCAGCAGGACGTTGTACTTTATGTGTGATGAACTCATAATAAACTGAAATACCCATCACAGTTATAAAGGAAGATGTCACCCAGGGCAACAGTGTGGCTCATTTCTGTATTGTTAATAGTTTTTGGGCAGTTCATCAGGCTTTGGCTACACAGACAATACTTGGTAGTAGGAGGATCAATTCATTGTTTCTTTGTTGACAATAAGGAAATGAAAAGAAATACCACCAGACTTGTGTTTTAAAGCCCCAAAGAGCTGTTGTTTCTGACAGTGCTGCTGTTTGCGTATGCTTCATCCAAAGCAAAATATAACTTGGTGTATGAAGCACAAACGAACCCTTTTGCCATTGAGGACATAATAAAATAAAATGAGTCATCTTACACTGTTACATCCCATGAAACTATTTACATTTGAAGGTTTTACTCCTAGCAGAACAGCCCAGTATTGAGCTACACACAGTAAGGGACTGAGATAAAGGTATTGTTCTGAAGGCATCACATGACCGTTTTTTTCCTGAATTCAAACTCAAATTTTGCCCAGTATTTCTGTTCAGAATGTTAATTTCTCCCCCCTGTCTACTTTGCTTTTTTGCCAACCGGAGCCCAGATGCTCCCGGCACACCTGTGGTATTTAATTGCCCCCCCTCTGCAGAAAACACCCAACGGACTGGTGGTAAAATGCCACATAGTTACTAACCACCAAGCAGACCACAATGTGACTTTGTGGCCAGATGTCCCCCAGTGGAGCCCAGATCCATTACATGTTTGAACAAAACAAATTGTGGAAAAGAAGAAAACCTTCCCTGCACTTTGTTGAGAAAGCAAAGTGAGTCACCGTGCTTTCCCTGGAGCTACGTTATTAGTGCAGAGCTGAGAAGTGAGTGCGTTTCCTCTGCTCAGAAGCCAAAGTTTAACTGTCTCCCGACTCGTGTTTACTCAGGGCAGAGAGAACGGCATCGGGAATACATGCAGTGTGTACTCAGGGAGGGCTGCATCAGGAAGCATGCCTACTACAGCACACAATTCAAATTAGATACTGTTGTGCTCTACAGCACGCCTGTAATGGCAGAAGCTCAGATAAATATTGGTTTTGCTTTATTGATGTTGTTGACCAAGTATAAGTCAGCACAGTTGGTCAGAAGTATCATGTGGCTAGGCTACTTGACTTTTTTGTGTGGTTATAACCTGCATTATTGACTTCCTGCTTTACATACACCATCACTAGCTAATTTATTAAACCTAGCTAAACTAACGCTAATGTCTAATACAACAGTGCTGCAATAAATCCTACATTCATGAAGGTTCTAATGTTCATTTTTGTTGAAATTGTTTTGAGGTGTGAATTCAGCTTCATGGGCATTTTTGTATTGTATTGTGTTTAGGCTACTGAGCTGTGTTTTCACATATGTATGAATTTAGGCACACAAAATGTGATAATCACCGCAAACTACATCCTCCAAATACCCTATGAAGTTGAATGAACTTCATCTAAACAGTTTTTTAAGAGATTCAACCAAAACAGAACTGACCTGAGTAAGTGAGAAGTTGAGCAAGGCATATCTGTATTCAGCAGTTTCAGTTTTTTAAATGCAAAGATAGCTGTAAATCACTATTATTTCCTCTATTAAATCCCCATATCACGCTTTGAAAGTGAAGGGAAATCTCTTTGTTGGTTACAAGAGATTTGCTGGCAACTTTAATTCAGTTCAAGATGCTGTAATCACTGATGTCATGATGTGCCTTTAGTTGTAAATGAAGCTAAAATGATGTATGCCAGTTTATTAGTGCTAATTCATGTAAAGTGAAGGGAAGAGGTGAGAGAAGAAAGGAGGAGGATGAAAGAGACTGTAATGAATAAGGCCTGAAGGAGGTTGGTGTGGGCTTTTGAAGATTGCTCCACTCCATTCAATTTTTATTTCCTTCAACTTCATTTACACAAGCGTTGGCAGAATGTTGTCCATCTCTTCAGCGCCTCACATAATCCCATATATTAGTTTCTGCTCTGCACGTTCGGTTTTATTGACAGCATGGAAAGCCATTTTTGTGCAAATCAGGTTATTTTACAACAGTTTACTTAATCGGGCACTGGAACTAGAGGGAGAATCTTTGTGTGTGTGTTCATGTATAACATTCAAATCTCCATTTCTCTAAGTAATAGTGGCATCAGATTATATTATTTCAGTCTGGACCAAAGACGAGGACTGACAGACTGACATTTCCATCCCTAGAGCCATGCCACTTGCATAGCCAAAATGTCAGTCTCTTTGCACATAAGCGTCTGCCAATTTAATATAACATTATGTGTGAACTGGCATGCAGGTGTGTTGATAATTAGATCAAGTCTTGTCACGAATTTCAGGGAAAGCTAGAGCTTTGATAATATAAGCTGAGAAATGGGGGTGTTGTTCTATGAATGTCAGGCTTGGAGCCTAATTGGGAGGTTGTTAAACTGCTGTGCAGCTGTCAAATGTCTACCAATTACTTGTGCTTCATCTTGTAATCTTGTAAATCATTAGATTATTTAACTTTATGCTTTTTTTAATTTAAAAAAAGACAAGCACTTCAATTAAAAACCCAATTTTTTTGAAGTCATTAACTTCAGCCATGTTTTACTGACTTTCCCTTGTCTCTGTTTGCCCTCATCTAGGCTTCCTGAGAGTGGTCACCTCTTGTTAGCTTCCACAAGAAACAGAAGATCGGAGGAAGAAACACTGGAGGGACAAAGTTCAGACTATGCCCGCTCTAAAAGAATAACCCAACCGTCGGCAGAACATAACAGAAAGATGAGCACTTTGCAGCAAAGTTATTTCTGACTTTCTCCATGCAATACATTTATTTGGCTGATTTAATTGGCCGAGTGTAGACTGAGGGACCAATGGAGCAGGTTGGGGAGGATTTGAACCTCTCCTTTCTGTTGGAACATGAACGAGACATTATCCTAAAAGTGCTGCAGAAAGATGAGAAATTGAGGAAACGAGAGGAAAAAAGGATACGGTAAGGACTTAAGTATCACCGCTCATCTCACCCTCATCTCACGCTGATTTTTCCTTATGTCCTTTCATGTTTTGCTTTTTCTACCCTACAGGAAGCTGAAGAATGAGCTCCTGGAGATCAAACGAAAAGGTTCCCGTCGAGCGCAGGAGCTGGGGGAGCGACAGTGCGCTCGGTGCCTGAAGAGTTTGGGCCTCATCTTTGACCGCGGAGATCTCTGCGAGGAGTGTCGGCTACGCATCTGCAGCGACTGCCGTGTAACAAATCCCAAAGCACGTCAGTGGAGGTGTAACGTTTGTGCCAAGATCTCGTAAGTAATAAAAAAAATCAATCCCAGAAATAAAAGAGATACCAAGTCCTCCGCTGCTGCTAGTCTGAATGATCACACTTTGACCACTGTATGTTTTTAGTTTAGTAACAAGTAAAAAACGTTTCAACTCTTGCTCTCTTGCTTAAAGTATGCAAATGTATTCGCTCTCTCCACCTACATGTACGCAGACAACTGTAGAGAAAGTGGTTACACCAATCCGTCTTTCAGGGTATCTGCACAATAATTATTTTAAGTTTCTCCCAAAAAAATGGAGAGAGAGAGAGAGATCCTTTCTTTGTGTACCATTTAAACGTATATGCCGGTTTCAAACAGATATACATTTATACCTTATATAGATTGATACTTTATAGGCGTATTTTACAAAAGTTTTTTTTTGTATTAGTTAATCCTGCCGTTGCATTTCTGTTGTTTATTGATTAATTAAGGATATTATTAGGATTTATTGTTACACAGCTACATTACTTACAACAATGTGATATCAATACCTTCATACACATGGTTGATAGTGTTCATACTTTTAACTTTTAACATACTTTTACTCTTAACAGGTATTAAATTGCATTGTGTAAGATATTTAAAAAGTATTTAAAAGTCTTATATTTAACTTTATAAACACTGCAGAAACCCTAACTCATTGATTGATGATATTTAAGAGTTTCGGTGGATTTTCCACTGTAAGTATGTGGATGGTGTGTTTGCAGCGAGCTGAAGGTGGTAACAGGAGAGTGGTTCCTAGAGGAGCGGTCCAAGCGCTTTGAGCAGGGAGTGCCAAGTGGTGACGTGATCAAACAGACAATCATGAGTAGCCCAATCAGTGAGTTTCCCCACTGATGTTCTGTTGTCCAAACCATAATGATTAGGTGGAGTACTGCAGGGTACAGGCAGATTGTATTGATGGATTCTTGATGTTTTTGACATCAGTCCCAGACAAAAACTCAACAGAAAACCAGTCGTCCACTTCTGAATCAGAGAGACCCGACACCCCAAAATCCAACAGAAGTGCAATACTCAACATTGTGGACGGTGCCAGGAGGAAAGGGTAAGTAATGTACAAAACACATCAATTTATGTTCATGCAAACACATATATATTAGTCACATGAAATATTCAAGATATGCAGTAAACATAGCGGACAGGATAAAATCATCTTAAACCACGTTTGAAAGAAATCTGCAGTGTGTTGAGGACTCGCCTCAGAACCAAAGCATCAGAAAAGAGCTGGTGGATGCTCATTTGATTTTACAGACACCCTGAATGCATTTAGCAATGCAACACAGCAGTAATTGGATTGTGCCGGCTAGCATCGCTTCTTATCTTGGCTGCACTCTCATGGTTCCTGAAGGCATCACTGGGATTCAGACAAAGAAGCCTTAGACAAAAAAGTTCAAAATAACAAGAAGCTGTGATTATTTTATAAGAGTGGTGGCTGCTGAAGACTTTTCTAAATAATTCAATAAATATTCCATTAATAAGAAAATAAATTGTCATTCAAACATGACTTATTCAAACAAAAAAATATTAAACATTTTTATTGAACGTGTCTTGTTTGTAGGCATGTTTAATATAAACATGTAACAGCACCCTGTACACAATTTTAGAGAAAAAGGAAGCACAGATTTGAATTATTTTAATATGAAACTAAATCTGCATTAAAAATGGCATTAAAAATCAATTGTATAAGTGCAGTGTAAAAAACATAGATAAAAAATGTTGTTGCAATGTTAACATTCTAACATTTGCAAATTAGCACACAAAGTGCAGCTGAGATTGATGGGAATGTCAGTTTTGGAGGTATTTGGTCATTTACCAAAATAGGCAACAAAAAATTATACCTCTGACCTGCTGGTGGCTTCTTATAAAAAGTTAGAGGAGCAGTCGTTAAAATCCATCCTCTTGGGGAAAATAGGTATCTGTACCAGATTTCATGGGAATCCATTGATTAGTTAACAAAACATCTCACTAAAAAAATTCAATTTCATGGTGGTGCTAGTAGAAAGGTCAGAGAATCTCCAAGGTCAGTAGGATTCATCCTCTTGGGACCAATAATGTCTTTGTACTAAATGTTGTGCCTCTCCAGTAGATGTTTAGATATTTCAGTCTGAACTGAAGTGGTGGACCAACCAAGAGACTAGCGTTGCTGAACCTGCAGCCACCATAGCTTTCACTCAAATCTGTCCGGGTGTTTGTTTTTTTACATCCTGCTAACTAACAAAAATAAAAACAAACAGGACAGTAAAAACTTATTTAGTGGAAATAATTGCAGTACAATAATTCACCAGGGTTGTTCTTCCCAAACTAGATTTCCTCTGCAGGATGCAATCTGTAGAGTTCAGTGACTGGGATGAGGCTGATTAAGCAGAAACACAGTGTAATAACTCTGCCATAATGGACATGAGTATTGTGTGTGGTGTGTGTGTGTGTGTGTGTGTGTGGTGTGTGTCTGTGTGTCTGTGTGTCTGTGTGTCTGTGTGTCTGTGTGTCTGTGTGTAGAAGGATGAAGATGGATAAAAAAGGCAGCCGAACGACCTTAAAGCCGGAGAACGGAGTCGACAGCATCAGTGTCAAATCTGCTTCGGATGGAGAGACTCATAGCGGACGCAGTGTTTGCTCTACTCAGAGTCCACATTCAAACAGGTGTCCATCCACGCTATCCACAAGCAGACTGAACTGTGTACTGCACACCACTTACATAAAAACATTTCAAATTCACAATAAACAATGCTCTCCTGAGGAATACATTAAAACAAGATAAAAATGCACAATAACAACACAATTTAACATCATATCATAGCTAGAGTTCGCACAGTTTTTGAAACTATCAGCACTGGTGCAGCCTTGTGTCAGTATCTACAGCAGGAAACCTCAAAATGTGAATAGAGACTTTCATTTAGGCATAGTTTAAAACTGGGTTATATCTGTTTGAAAAGTGAACACTTTCAGGTATCAAGGCAAAACATTTCAAAAAAGAATGAAAAACCAATTGAGATGTTAGTGACTGTAATTAAAAGCTCAGTCACATTGAAGCATGTATGTATGTTTGAGTAAATCTTATTTATTTATGCAGCCAAAGAGCCTAAATCAGGTTACTTCCCACAAGTATTACAAAACTATGCAAGACTTAAATTGATATTCATTCATGATGAAGGGAATGTCATGTGTGTTAATTACTTGTTGATGACAGGTTTCTTTCTGGTTTTAAGGGGCGGTGCGGTTGCCTTGGAGTCCTCGGGGAAGCCTACGGTACCCAACAACCTGCGTTCCCAAACTCCGGACAGATGCTCCATTACGAGCGATAACCGGAGGGTCAGGGTCAGCAACTGATACACACATAAAGCAACACATTTGTAAAAACTGTGCAGATGAAGTTGTTATTTAAACAGCCGTGTGTTGGATTTGTGTTGGCATGCAGCCCGACGGAGCGGAGAGCGTCGCCAGTGTACACTCCAGTGACTGTGCGCCTGAGAAAAAAGCTACAAGCCATCACAGGACAAATTCGGACGCGCCGGCCATTTCTGTGTCCAGGGCCTCAGTTTCATCAGGTACCTCCACTGAAACAAACACTTACAAACACTTTTTGCTTCACATTGAAGTGGCATGCTGTTGTCTCAGCTTCACACCTCACACACAAACATTGTTCATATCTGTACTGAGTTTCAGGATGTGTTAGAGGCAGCAGTATCATATCAAAGGTGACAGGCGACTCAGGTGCTATTCAACTCAGCACCTCGTAAAGGATGAAATTCTCCTTCTATCGGGAACAGGTGTCACATCTTCACAAATAACACTATTAACTTAAACCCCCGCTGTTCTTCATGTGTTGAACACTCCTCTTTCCTTTTTAATGGATAATGTCCTCCACTTTGTCTCTCTCAGTTTCAGACCCTCTATATCCACTAGTAACAGCTGCTAAAAAGAGTGTAAAGACTTTTTGAAATGGCTCTGAATAGTGTTGAGGATCTCCACTCACGCCTGCGGATGTGTCAGACCATATTTTCAGTATTGTACTTATATGCTGAAGGTGGTAACTTTTCCAATTTTAGGATACATTTTTAACATCCCAGTACTTTTCTATAATTGTATTAATACGGCTTGTGCCTGACTATATGGTTGATGTGAAGATACAGTTTGTCCCTGAAGGAGTCTTCAGATCTTCATGCTCTGATGCTCACTCAAAATATTCAAATATTTATTCCAAATATTTAAGCCTATTTACACTTCAAGTAAATGAATGTAAAATAACTCAAAATGATCCATGGCAATAATTCAGTGTATATTTGTATATGTGTGTAGTTTGTATATATAGTGTGTACTTGTTTTTTACAAAGTTTGACAGATAAGCACAAAAATTTGCAATGTACTTGTACTGTACCTGTGATGTCATCTCATGGCTTGCGCACCTTGTGCCGGGAACACCACCGTGACCATAAACCTACCTTCACTATGGTGCTAGAGCCGCAGGATTTATTTGCTTAGCATAAAGACTGCGTTGCTGACTATCTCCAAAGTTCAAGTATGTCTTCCAGCTTTAAAGCTAAACAAGTAGCATTCCCTTTTGTTTAAACTGTACACAAACAGTCGTTGCATGCCTTTTTTTTAAACAAAAACTCAAGCAAACAATGCAAAGTAAAGCAAAGTGCAAGGAATGTATTAAATAAATAACCATAAACTGCAATCAATAGCTTGTCCAGCTAACCAAGAGTCCCTTAAAATACCACAAATTACTCCTTAATTGACCACTGAAACAAAAGGCAAAGCCCTTTAATGTTAGATTAAGGTGTTTTGTACGGGGTTCCATTTGTGCCAAAATTAAGTCTGTGTCTATGTGTCGTCTTCCATGTATTTGTGTCTGCTTACTGTTTGTCTATGTCAATTGCCCACATGGCAACTTTTGTCTGTGTCAACTCAACTTACTCCTGTCGTCTGTCCTTGTCATTTGACTATGGCATCGCGTTTTGAGCGTCAAGCAGAAAGTTGAGCTATGACTCGGTTCAGCGGCAAGCAGCGGCTAACGCGTTCAAACCTTTGTTCCTACCAAATCATTACTTCTGAGGACAAGCTCATAATCGTCGTTGCTGGGTTACCTATTGTTTATGATATGCCGTTGTTTGCACATAGGGACCAGTTAGCGTTAGCTGCCGGTCACATTGTCTCTAAACAGTTTGCTTGCAGTGAAGTTCTGCACGCTCTACCTGCATGCTGCTGCACCTCAGCAGCTAAAGAGCCCGCTAACTGCTAACAGACACCGCTGCGACCAGTTAACAATACAAATCTTGTCATTATATATGTAATTTATAAAAGGCTTCTAGTGTCAGTGTATTGGCTGCTTGTGGTTCTCCGCCGCCAGCGGGATGTATTTGTTTGTGTGAGACCACAGACTGCACACATCCCAGGACCTGTCAACCTTTTCATCACAGTTCTGGCTTTCCATTGACTCTTCACTGCAAAACCCGGAGAGGGAGAAAAAAAACAAATAATAATCACACTTTAAAAGAGCTTAAGATCAAAGATGACATTACTGAACAGCCAGTCATCATCAAAGTACCCAACCTAGAAGGCTTAAACCTTGCCAACTTTGCAGATATTTTCAGATATTAAAAACACATACAGCCTCATGTGTCAATCCTGTTTAAGCTGCCTACATGATAGGCGGGAAAACCGCCATTGCACCGGCCTTTGCATTGTTTTCCTATGGGGAGGGTGGTAGTGCCCAATTATGCGCTAGGCTTTGTGCTCTGCTCGTATTTGCCGCTTTTTGCTGCACTCAGAGTTCAAATTATTTAATCTCTGATCTAGTTGCCACTGACTTTTCGAAAGTGCAACCAATAAAGAAAATCCCCAGAAGCGTGTGCACAGTGGACGGCTGAGCCAGGTTTGACCAGTCCCAGAACCCACCCGGAGTGTTAATGAAGATCTTTTGGCCAATGCTGATTTGCTTTCAATTAATATTTTTGTGCTTTTCCCATGGGTAAGTTAACACAGTTAAATTATGTGTTTTTCAATTGTGTTTGATGCAATTTAATGTTATATCTTTCTTCCTGTGCTTTAATCTACAGGAAAAGTCCAATTATGAACAACATTGAGATTTATTCATGTGCTTTAGTTGTATTGGTGGTATAGTGATGGGATTTATGATTTGAAGAATGCACGTTTTATTTTGAAGTTGACGGATGTGACTTCCTGGCCGCTTAGCCCTGACGCATCCTGTGTATTCTTGAATATAAAAATAATCTCCAGTGGCTCCAGGGCAAATGACATTGGTGTAAATAGCTTTTATAAATACTTTTAACCGAATTCAAGAAAGAAAAGCAAAATCTTTCAGATAAACATTTGTAACCCCCCACCCCAGCATAAATCCCTTGAGAAGACATTTACATTAATAATATCAAATTTTTTTGAAAAGTGAAAGACTGTCTTTTCTAGGTTGCTGAAAAAACATGTTTATAAAGACACCCCTCTGTGTCTAAATTTACTTATATAATAAAATAATACATAGTCCTGAGTTCATGGTTAAAATTAGGTTAGGGTAAGTTTTACTTAGTGACCAAAAGAGTACCATTTAAAGTTATTGTGACATCTGCACAAAATCTACAAATTATGTGGTTGTTATTCCTGTTAAGCACAAAACTGTCAGCAGAGAGCTGTCTGTGCGTGTCAGAATGAGATGTCTAGTGTAATTTTTATGTGAGCGCTGACTGTATTTGTGTTTATACTTGTCCAAGAGGTTCTATCTAACTAACAAAAATAAAAGTGTTGGACCAGAATGAGGTTCTCGTCTTTCGTCTTTTAACATCACATACTCGCCCGCTGTACATCCCAAGGAAAGGGAACCCAGTGTGCTTTGGTGCAAAGAGCAGGATAAAGAGTGGAATGCCTCCAGTGAAAAGGTCTGATGCTGTGGGGACAACTGGCGAACATCCTTTACCAGCATTTTTCGGAGTAGCTACACTCTCCAGTTTAACTGCTATAGTTGAAATTGCCTGCTGACGTACTATTTGTACTAAGTATGAAGCCAAAATCAGAACGTAGTGCTTTTACACTGGCATATCAAACATCCACTTTCAAAACAAGAGCCTCTCACAAATTCATAGGAGGCTGCAGTCCAGTAGAGGTGGTTAATAACTGCTGGCCTCCACAGCTTCAGATCTTCTCATTCCCTTTCATTTGCAGCAGCATCCAAAGCTTTCCTTAGATCAGTTTCAGAACAGATAAACAAAATGTTAAAAAGGAAAATGTTTCTGTTATGTTGTACATGTTTCTGTCTGTACAGGTGTCCTTACTGGTTAATTTCTGTCTATGAGGGCTGACACTTGCATATGTTGTCCTATGTCAGAAACCTAGCACTTCAGACCCCCCAACCATCTGAGATCTGTAAAACGTGGTAATAACATAACACAACAAACAAAGTTATGGCACAGATTAATTTTTCTACCAGTAATCGCAAATAGCCTCTTACTTGCTTTATTTATTCATTTACAAATGTTTCCTTCACAGTCCCAATGCTTCCTTCCTAAGGTCAGATATAGTGTTATAGTGTTGGAGTTGTATCTGCCTGCATCATACAGAAAGATTTTACTAATTATTTGCCCTCCTAAATTATGTTTACAGATATGTGGCATGTACAATTCATTAGTCATCAGTCAGTATAGTCTGAGATTTTACGATTTAAATATAAATACTGATATTTTAGGATTTAAATATGAATACAGTGCTTCTTTTAGGTTAGCTAATTTTAGCCTTTGTAATCCATCCAAAATGAGAGGCAGCTTTTTTTCTTCCACTCTTGAAAAATACTAAGAATCTTCAAAGGTAATCTACACCTGCACCAAATTTAACGAAAACACATGAGAGAATGTTGTCTTGTCTTAGATCTTTTTGTCTTAACTAATTTCCCACAGTGTTGAACTATTCCTTTAAATGATTAGTTCTTTCTTTCTAATTGCTTCGTTTACTCTTAATGTGAATCACTTTGAGCTACATTTCTTGCTCATTAGTTACAAACATCTCAGTTGTTACCATGAAATGGAGACTAATCAATGTCCAAGGACACAACATGGTGATAATCATTAGTTTCTAAACTCTTTTGTTATTGTCAGCGCTTACTGTGTCTGTGTTTGCCTTCCGGTCCCTCACTCCCTTCAAACTGCATTTTTAAAACTACTTCTTTTATTTGTCACTCCTCCTCTGCATCCCCCATCTCCCTCCCTGCACTAGATCACAGTCGCTCAGAGATGGACCTGTCAGCTCCTGGTTCTGAACCCAGTGACGATGCCCTCAGTCTCAGGAGCCGCTCAGTCCCCAGGCTGAACAAAGCAGTAAGCGGCATCACCCCTTCCTTCTTCCTCCTTCAGCTGTATAACTGCACACTGATCACACATTTGGTTTCTGCAACAAATTCACCACAGCAAAATCACATCACACAATCACAGAAAAAAGCACACAGCCTGCATTTTAATATGTATATTTACTACACTGTGTGTCCATATTGAGCTCAGGATCTGTGGGCTGATAAACTTAACGTGATGCATCAGATGTGGGGCTGAATGTTAATTTCACTTTAGAGCTCACTTCAAAAAGCATGACAGCAATTTTAACGGCTGTAGGATCTGATGGTCAGTATAGGGCTGCTTTTTCTCTGTGTTTACTGAGTAGTCTTTTACATTCAAAAGAAAGGCACTTGGACACACACGCACAATTTCTTTTACTCATTCATGCTCAGAACTTTACTGCAAACCCAATGACATTGTTATGTTGCATGTGACAAACAAGTAAACAAAGTACTGCTCTCTATCCTGACTTGTCTGGTCAAATTTATGGAAGCTGGCTGTATCCACCCACGCAAGCAGCTCTGTGTGGAAAACTATGCAACCTACAAAGACTCTTTGGCCAGCTTCCCAGATGCCATCTCCCTTTTGATTAAATCAGAATGCTGTCATCCGCAGGAGTTTTCTGATGAGGATGCGGAGGAAGACATCGATGCCCTGATGTCGGCTCACAGCAAGACTGCCAACCGACGCTTAAGCAACGCGCTGTCAACGGTAACACCCATTTTAAAGCTAGTACAAACACAAAAATATCAAACATATTTTGAGACGTCCTGTGTCTTGACACACAGGACAAACATGTACCTGTGCATATATACTATCACCATCACCTGATGCAGGAGTCAGGCCTCTGTGTTCTGTGTTTGACTGTGTAAACACTTATCCTAGATATACAGTAGTGGGGACAGCTTGGGTCGCAAACACCTTCCTCTGCTACTGCACGCTTAGGAAACCTGCAGCATTTACATAAACTAACTTGACTTGTGTGTGTGTGTGTGTGTGTGTGTGTGTGTGTGTGTGTGTGTGTGTGTGTGTGTGTGTGTTGTGTGTGTGTGTGTGTGTGTGTGTGTGTGTGTGTGTGTAAATTATCATGTTACAGGTAAATTAGGGTAGATTAGCACACACATTGTCTCACTACACTCTAGGTATAGCTATAACTTTTGATGATGTGTCTATGTATGTCAGTTCTGTTGTGTATTATCACACATCTTAAATTGGCCCCCTTTTTAACTTGACTTGAATTCCCATTTCCCATTCCCATTTCTTTGACAGTGCTATTTACATCACTGGTTAGATAGTGTTTTTCAAGCTTTAGAGAAACATTTTTAGATTCTATCAATTCAATATCAAGTTTCACTGTTACCAGTATAACAGCTGAGGCAAGTAGTGGACTTACTTAAATGATTTCATAGACATAGTAAACGTTATGGAGGAACTACAGTTCTGTGTGTGGTGTGTGTGTGTGTGTGTGTGTGTGTGTGTGTGTGTGTGGTGTGTGTGTGTGTGTGTGTGTGTGTGTGTGCGTGTGCGTGTGCGTGTGCGTGCGTCCAGATGAGTTGTAATCTCTGTGGTTTCATCTGATAATCACCATGGTAACAGTGTGTAATGTGGTTTCTTGCTGTGCTGCTGTAGACAGGGTTTCTGCAGTTCCTCCTTGGGGGCCGGGGGGTCTGTGCTCAGGGTCTGCCTCAATCACTAACATGTCAAAGAGCTCAGATCTCTCTCCTTCTTCTCTTTTTCCTTCCTTCCTTGCTTCCTTATTTACATCCTTCCCCCCATTTATCTCATTAATGAATCGGCTGCTAGTCTTCCACCCCTGGCTCAGAGAGAAGGTGGGGGTACCTCAATGTCCCCGACTCAGATGCTGAGACTGTAAGTCTCCCCTTCAACATTTGTGCATGCATTTACATTCACCACTACATTAAATGCAGCAGTAAAGCACCAGAGCTCAAATATTACATACATTAATTTGTGTACATTGAGTTTTCCCAAATTTACCGGTATGTTGAGTCTGTGCTCATACTTGCTGTGTTTTAATATGATGGTAGCTACATCAATTTCCATTAAGTCACACACATTCAACTTTAAGTCATTAATCACACTGGCTCCCAGCAGGATACAAGTGGGTAGACCTTCCAGGAGAAGTAGCACAGTGTGGCTTAACTCTGGCTTTCTTTCTTCAGTGCTATCCAGACAGCATTATTATTATCAGTGGATTATACCAGTTATATCCTGTCCAGAACTACAACAGTCATGTGTGCAAGGCAAAATTACCTGCTGTGGTTGTAACGATTGGAATCTTTTTTTAATGAAATATGTTTTGCAGATTTACAATATTAGGAGGAAAAATGTGCTCATTAAGCTCTCTAATTTGGCAATCTATGAAACTCTGGAGATGCAGCCAAACAGGTCACCCACTGTTCGACAGTCAATGTAAAGTTCACTTTGGATGTTAAAACTGTGATTTTTCCCCATTCTGACATTTCAAAGGCCAAAACTATAAATTTGTTAATCAAGAAAATAAATGCTAGGTTGATCGATGAGAATGATCATTAGCTTCAGCCCTAACTGCAGTTGTTGTTTTGCTCTTTAACCAAAAATACAGCCTATTTTGTTTAATCCTCAACTTCTCCATTGTCCACTTACCACTAAAATATTGGCCTATTTTAACGGCAGGAAATAGAATCAGGCTTTCCAAATCTGGGATAAAACAAGACACAAGAAAAAGACAAACCAAACAGAAGTCAATCAATGGCATTAGAGATGTTACAGTAACTGCTATGCAGCAGCCCCCACACACCCTTACATCCAATAACCCTCAAACCCTAGTTTGACGGTGGAAAAAAGGGTCCATGTGCCTGGCACATGGTTCAGAAGAGTTGTACTTTAGTGTCTTCATTAATTCATAGGTGTGTTTTGGGCGTAACATGCAATAAAACAATCAGAGTATCATCTCCTATTCCTTTTAAAAGCCGGCGCATTTGTACCTTGGCGCATTGCTATTATGCAACACATTATGATGGTGAATTTGCACCGTAATATTTAAATTTGTAATCTAGTGTGTGTGTGTGTGTGTGTGTGTGTGTGTGTGTGTGTGTGTGTGTGTGTGTGTGTTGTGTGTGTGTGTGGTGTGGTGTGTGTAACAAGCATAGTGTGCACGCTAGGCGTTGAGTTGCATTGTGCATTGTTGCGCTGTTAAAATAGCATTGAAATGCTGCGTTATTGACCAGGTTTTTGCTGGTCAATGGCGCGATCATTTTCTCCCGCCGCAAAATAGCAATACGCCAAAAATTCACCTGTAAGACCAGCACGCTTATGGGTGCTAAGATGGCCGCAGGTGCATTTGCTATTTAAACAATGCGGGCGCAGGACTGTAAATTAACCACTGCGTCGGTCTTAAAATAGCAAAGACACTTGCATCGGGCTTTGCGCCGCACTGCGCCGCGTGCAAGATCGAGCCCAAAGTGTCATTGTTAGAAAAGTAGAGATAAAGGAAAGAAATAAACATTTTATACTAAGAGAAACTGCATCTAGTAAAGTTTTCTGCTCTAATACTAATTCTTCCATATAAAGTCACTTTTCCAAACTCTGTCACTCATTCCTGAAAAGGAATAATTTACCCATCATCATTACTTTCAAGACCCAGTAACACAGATGGTGACAAGGTTTTGGACATAATACAATCTACAAACCTGTGACATGCACACATAACAGTGAATCTATCCAGAATTGTTTGATTTTGGTTAAAAGTGCATCTTTTTACATGTTAAAACCTATTCATCCAGGCAAGCTTCACTAAGCTGCAGTGCTCTCTGTTTATCTCCTTTATACTAGAGTACCCTCACCCCGTTGTGTCCAGTAGGCCACTGAATCTTTTGAAGCCTGAAGTCTACAGTTTACAATCTTGTTGGGGTGCAGTTGTAGCAATTTACATTTTTTAATGGCATGAGCCTTACATTTAACATTACCATGTATTGCTACATATTCAAGTCCATAAAGTGCTGCAAGTGTTTTACCATATTTCATCAGTGTTATGTAATACCATAGATGTTGTTGTTTTCTTTATCTTACCCTGTCTCTCTTTCATGCCTTATTAGTGTAGTGCCTGTTCAAAACATGCCTGTTCGGATCTGCCTCATTGCTCGGGCTATGGTAATGCAGCTTTCTCGAGAACCACTCAGCCAAACATCTTTATACTCGACACTGCGCTCCCTTGGGTCCTGAGTAATACCCCTGCCATGACATAGCTGCGTCACATACCCAAGTCGTGCTTGTTGACTCCAGGGAAGTGGAGAAGAATTTGGTTATAACAGTAGTATATCCAGCAGCAAACGTGAGCTGCATTTTTTAAACTACAGGCACCATTCACACACACAGTCACCAATGGCCAAGGCTACCACACAAGGCGCCACTTGCTTATCAGATAAACATGCATGCACATTCACACGCCCAAAAAACCCTTTGACATGTAGACTACAGGGGCCAGAGACTGGCCTTCAGATTGGGAGACTACTGCTCTGCTGCCTGAGGCACAGTCGTATAGTATAAGTCACTTGCCATGGCATACTGTAACCACTGCAGTATAAGTAGCTGTAAACAGCTGCAGACGACATGCTTAAAATTTTAGTACATCTGCTTAGTGTGAATCAGAAGAAAGGTTCTTGAGATACGTATGCAAAGGACTTGCTTTATAGATACCTCATATCATGTTTTCTTTCCTCACCTCAACTCTTTTCATCCTTTGACCTTCTCCCCCTCTCCGCTCTCCACCTCACTTATCTCCGGCTTTTTCCTAACAGAGTAGTATAAACAGCATGATGAGCATGTATAGTGAGACTGGTGACTATGGCAACGCCCGGGTGAGCGGCGAGATCCTGCTGAAAATCAGCTACAGCTATAAAACTGGGGCTCTCAACGTCCTGGTGAAAGAGTGTCACAACCTGGCAACAGGAGATGAGAAAAGGCAACGCACAGACACGTAAGAGAGCAAAAAACACACACACACACACACACACACACACACACACACACACAGATAATAAGAGCTGATCTGCTATACTGGGAGGGCTATGAATGTGTTACCATCATTCTTCTTGAAGGATTACACCTTCATGTAGGGAAATACTCACTGATCAAGTTAGATGTTAATATGTATTTATATAATAAATGTTAATATGTGAGTTTTATTTTCTGTGAGATGGGCCCAGGATGGTTTTAGTTCAGCACAAAAACAGAAAACAGAGGGAAACAGCCTCCAGAAAAGAAAAAAATACACCAACAACGTTGTCTCATATCTCAGCTATCAATATAATGCATCCAAGAGTCTCTTGGGTTTTTAGCTAAGA
The DNA here is from genome assembly GCF_008692095.1 of Etheostoma spectabile. Taxonomy (NCBI): domain Eukaryota; kingdom Metazoa; phylum Chordata; class Actinopteri; order Perciformes; family Percidae; genus Etheostoma; species Etheostoma spectabile. The sequence goes on along the minus strand of NC_045743.1, from coordinate 5,594,281 downwards.
TACTAACTTTACTATGATGTCAGTCATTAAAGTCCATGTACACTGCTGTTGTTAGACAAGAAGTAATGGCAAAACTAATAAGGCACACTTTATTAAGGGTACGTTTATTTTTGACCTTTAGAATTATTAGCTTGTCAAAACCAATCCCAACTCAAGTTTCACTTACTTTATTAGCTTTTTTTGGAGCTTTAATTGTATCATACATCAGCAGATTAGCGGATGGAATATGCTTAGTTTATTATTTTAGTCTTGATTTATATCTTTACTGGTGCTTTAATTCTTTTCTTCCTGGTGAGTCAATATTGATTAATTCCTTAATTTTCTCCATTTCTAACAAGCCATCAAGTCTGCAGTTGTAAATAAGTAGTATAATAAACAGTTCTAAATAGTAAAAAGTTGTTAATAAGTTGCTCAGCCAACACCATCCATTTGTTACAACTGATAAAACATTGATGAAGGGTGACGTATTAGAAAGTGGTAGCAAAATAAAAAATAACTAATTAACTGACAATGTTTTATTTTTCTGTTTCTTCACATGATAAATACACATAAATCTACAAGAAAACATTATCAGCTTTTGTAGATGGCACCTTTAATGGAGTTAGGCTGTATTACCATTTACTTCTAGATTAAATTAATATCAACCTCTTCATCTAACTCCTGGTAAATAAGCAAAATAAATGAATTATCAAAATTGTCAGAGTATTGAAGTTGGTTTTTAAGTGCTTTGGTTGTTTTTTATAGCTAATATTAATTTTGCAGTAAATGTTACAGTTGTGTTATATTTACTTGTTCAGACTAGTATCTTCTCTAATAAATCAGGGGCAGATGATATTTTCTGTTGTTGGTATAAACAAGAACAAATCATGTCCATCTCTTCCCATGGAGCCGGCTGAGTCACTGTGTCTTTTTCATGACAGTTATGTTAAGACTTACCTACTGCCAGATATGTCAAGACAGAGCAAGAGGAAGACGAGCATCAAGGCCAACACCATCAACCCTGTTTTCAATGAGAACCTGAGGGTCAGTGGCTGAAAAACTCAACAATCTTGGAACGGTTATTCTGTGAACTTGAGTTGCTGAATTCAAAGCTTTAATCGTTAATTACCCTCATGATTTTCTCATGACGTGCAGTACGTGATCAGTCACTCGCAGCTGGAGACTCGAACCCTGCAGGTCTCAGTGTGGCACCACGACCGGTTTGGACACAACAGCTTCTTGGGAGAGGTGGAGCTGACCTTTGACTCCTGGGAGTTTGACTCCCAGATAGAGGAGTGGTACACCCTGCAGCCCAAGGTAGGAACCAGAATAAGCATATCACATGTTTTCTTCTCTTCTTCTTCTTCTCTTCTTCTTCTTCTTCTTTCTTCTTCTTCTTCTTCTTCTTCTTTCTTCTTCTTCTTCTTCTTCTTCTACTACTACTACGTTATACAAACACACACAAAGTATTTGACATGATTGTAATTGTGTGTGTAGGTGGAGAGCAATATAGACTCCACAATGCAGTATAAAGGAGAACTGACTGTTGTGTTGAAGTACATACCTGCAGAGAAGAACCTCATGCTGCCACTGGACCAAGTACAAGGTACATTCATAACTGTGATTACCAAGAACAAATCATTGTATATCATGTTCTATATAATATAGTGGTTTTTTTTTAAAGAAGTGAAACAAACTGCTTGAATAATTACCTTAATATATGGACAGATCAATTTTATATTCATTTCCCCGAAACTCAGAATGACAGTGTATTTGGAGGTCTACTAGACCTTTACATAAAGTATTGTGGGTTTGACCAATCTTTGCCTAGACAACATGAGTTTTTTCCTATTTCAGAGTTTCGTCTTAAACTAAGCACTGATTTCCCCTATCTGATCTAAAAAAGAAAAATGTGTATGCACAATTTAATGTTATAGTTTTAGAGAATTGTATTCCTTGTCTCTAATTATTGTAGTTTTGCTGCTCCTAGACTGCGGTCGAGATGTAAAAATTAAATCATAGTGTCCAAAAACATATTTTATTCTTCAGTTGTACCTCCAATCTGAGCCTTTTTTGTATTTTCCAGTAAGGCACCTCTTATAAAAGTCCTTTAAGTTCTAACTAATGGCTTCATTAAATGTAAATAAATTATTACTTTTTAGATAAGTAATTAGCCATTATTGACCACAGATTTTTGTGTGTTGTGAAAAATAACTTTTGACTGATTCAAATTACAATCTGGACTAAACTCTATTTATTAATAACTTATCAACACTAACGACAGCAGACTTCAAAATTAAAACACTTCAAGACTTATCATCATGTATAACTGCAGACTTGATGGCTTATTATAAACTGACTGATAGTGTTAACTAATGGATTCATAACTGCATTATTACCAAATAGAAATGCTAAACATGAGCCAGTGGGATTTTTTGCAAAAACAAAATCAAAAAAGATTTTGTGTTTATAGTTAATAACTAAATTATAAAGCATTAACAAATGAATTAATCATCGTATTATTTATTTTTATTGTCTTACATACAGTTATAGTTGTTTTTGTCTTTGATTATGTTTTATGTGCTTGGCTCATACAAGGGTTATGTGAATGTCTGTGTGCATACATTTCCTCATATACAAATCCCTTTACTATAAACTTGTTTTGTTTCTCAAGTGTTACATAAGTAAACCATAATCTTTGAAATTGCAGATAGTTTATTCTCTTTGCCTGTCTGCTTTACTCCCTCAGTGAAGAAAGGGTTCCTGAAAAGCAAGAAGAAAAGCAGCTTTACTCTGCCAAAAGGGGGCATGGTTGAGCTCCTGGTCAAAGGAGCCAAAAATCTCACTGCTGTCAAGTCAGGAGGCACTTCAGATCCTTTTGTGAAAGGGTAAGACTGAGGAACAGTTTGAAATATTAGGGGCACATTTGTAAGATTACTTTAACTTGAAAACACAAATTCTGGGTGGGGGAGGGTGTACCACACAAAACCCAACCTGAGTATTGTAAAGTAAAGTATTCTTTTCCCCCAGATACCTCCTCCCTGACAGCAACAAGACAACCAAGCACAAGACGGTGGTGGAGCGCCGCACTGTAAACCCGCAGTGGAACCACACCTTTACCTACTGCGGGCTGCAGCCAGGAGACCTCAACAATGTCTGCCTGGAGCTCACCGTGTGGGACAAAGAAGCCCTGGCCAGCAATGTCTTCCTGGGAGGGGTCAGGCTCGGAGCTGGCACAGGTGTGTGAATGGTTGACTGTCAAAAAGAAAAGTACCTGGTTAGACTTTGTCAGTTTGAGACAAGACATCATAAGGTCAAGGTATTGCACAGAATTTTAAATAAGTTGGTTGAAACCTCTGAAAGGTTGCACACCTCTCCATGGGCCAGGGTTTTTACTGGAGCTTTACTAGAGGCTGATGCTGTGTATCTTAAGCAATCATTTGTGCTGTAATATTTCTCAATCTTTTTTATTTATTTTATTTTATTTTTTTTACTTTTATTCACCTTTGAATAAAGATAAAAAAACACAAATGCAGGACATGTATTCATAACATCATTCATAAATCATAAGTGTCAAACTTCTCTGGAAGTCAAAGTTTTTTAGTTACACTGTTGTCAGCTGGTTCTCCTCTGGCTGTTGAGGTTGACAAATTGAAAAATGGTGGAAAGGGAAAACAGATTCTGTGAACGGTGTGATTTGGGAGAAGTGCAGAGTGAGGCATATTTTTTTGTATTGTAAACGCTACAATGATTTAAGAGTGTCTACATACCATGAAACAGCTCAACAAAAGCCGGAAATAGTCTGGCATACGGATAATCAAAACTTGGAACGGTTGTTTGATTGTTATGCATTCAAAGGAATAACAATGGATCTATGTTTTGTAAGGCCACATTATCTACAGATATCACTTAATCTAATGTCTACAGCCAGAGTGTTGAGAGAGTTTTAATGTTGCAGGGCCTTCTTGTAGTTCCAAGAAAATAAAACAAAGGATGTTAATGTGTTTGTCACTTTTCCCTCAAGGCACAAGCTATGGGAACGAGGTGGACTGGATGGACTCATACGGGGAGGAACAGCGGCTATGGCAACGCATGATTGAAAACCCAGAAGTCCCTCATGAGTGTACTCTGATGCTGCGATCCAGCATGCGCAAGTGCAACACATGAGCCCAATCAAAGCACAGACAAGAGAGGATAAAAAAGGGGGGAAGAGGTAATGTGATGGCGGGAGGAGAGAGCTGGAGAAGTGGAATGGTCAAGAAAAACAGAGGGTCCAGGACTCAAATGCTCATAAAGGGACAGATACTCTCCCTCTCCCTACTTCTTTCTTCCTGGGAGGCCCTGTTCAGCCAGTCATGCCTTACACACTCATTTACATGCGCCCCCCTCTAGTCTTGACCAAGCACTGCTGTTTACTGCTGTAAATGAAAAAAAGTGTTGTATGTAACTTGTCTAGCCAAATAAGCACACTGTGTGACCCCTGATGTATCCGACCTCGTCTCTGTGAATCATGAACCAGAGTAACATCTGCATGTACTTACAGCTGACGGAGGCCATTTGTCAGGTGTTAGACAAGGCACTGATCAATAATGTAGAGACTCAGACATTCCCTTTATAAGCAAACAAGCTGCATCCTGGTCTGAAGCCCATGTTAATGCTGAGATTCATCCCCCTATAAACATTTGTGTACAGAGGTGGAAAGTGGCTAGTTCTTGTATACTGTACTATTCAAGTAGAAGACAACATTATTACTGGAAAAAAACTACCTGGTTAAAATTACAGTAGTAGCACCATTGACAACTCAATCACTGTTAATCTCTGCTGCTCTCTAGAGTAGTGACCATCTCATATTTATAAGCTTTTGTTTTGATCGCTTTATAAGGGAAAATATTATCAGCAAAATTGAGGATTCTCCAACAGGCTACTCTGTTATTATACTTGAGGTGATAATTTTAATACTGATTTTAGAACAAACTTTACGCTAACGTTAACTTTTTTCACTCACTTAATAGTTAATTACGAAAATACCAGAAAACTTGTAATAAATGGCCGTCAAATTCGCTCGTGCTTAAGGCAACGTTTTCAAATTTCAAGTTTGTGTTGTCTGACCAACAGTCTAAAACCACTAACCACTAAAAGAAAAATTAAATTACAATGAAATAAAACAGCAAAAGACAACAAGTCTTCAAATTCAACAAGCTGGAACCACCAAATGTTGAACATTTTTAGCCACGCTAGCTTCATTGATGGTAGCATCTGTCTGACGTTTGCTCAGTCCACCACTTTGGTCAAGACTGAAATATCAGTGTTATGGATTGTAATACAATTTTTTATAAACAGTCATTGTCCCCAGATGATACTACTGACTTCGGTGATCCCATCTCAACATCTACTAGATGGATTGGCACAAACTTTTGTTCCTAGTCGATGAATCCTCTTGACTTTTGTGAACATGACTTTCCCTTTTGTGCCACCATGAGATTGACAGTTGTGGTTTTGAGTGAATTATCTCAACAACTTTCTGAAAGATTGTAATAGAATTCGGTACAAACATTCACTTTAGTGATTCCCTGATGTCTTTTTTCAGCGCCATCAGCAGGTTAATTTTTTGTTTGTTTAGTAGACTACTTTGATTTTTGACCAAAAAACTGCAAAACTTAAAATATTCCCAACAAGTTCCACTGTACTTTTTGTTTAGTGCTAAATGCTAAATACTAGCATGCTAACAGGCTAACCTAAGATGGTGAACATGATCAACATTATACATGCAAAACATCTGCATTAGCATCGTATTTGTGAGCATGTTAGCTACTGATGTTAGCAGTTAGCTTAAAAATCCCCTGTGGTAATGTAACGCCTCACAGACCTGCTAGCATGATTGTAGACTCGGAGTCTTGTTGCTTGATGACACGAATTGATGTCAATTGAAAGCAAAATTATTGCAAAATTATACAAAAATGTACATGGTCTTGAAGAATGCATTTGCAGTAACAAGAGTTTGTAGTTAGCAACTTTCCACCTCTGATTGTCAAAAGAAATCTAGACCGATTACTCAATTTAGATTAGCTTCGATGTAAATGACCATAACACTGTATCAGTGTGATAGTAGATACTGCATGGTATAAGATAAAACAGAGGTAGAAGAACAAAAGATGGTTATGTAAAGAACTTATAATTATATCATTTTACACTCAAAACAGAAAGTGTGATTCTAAGTGCAAGAACCCTGAGACAGAGACTATGTGTATCTATAGAGTGAGTCAGCACTGAGGCCAGCCGCCTTCATCTCAGGGGGAGCCTAATAATGAGTAAGTGACAGTCACCTTGTCCCTGTTGCCCAGGGCTCTGCCATTCGCCCTCCTGTAATGAATCACAAAATTCACAAAAATGATAAACCCTGTACAACCATTTCTCATGTGAAATGACAATTTTGTTGTGCTTGCCCTTGGCAAACCCTATGATCTAAACTCCCGGAGCACAACAGATTCACACTACACAGTTATAGTGATAATACGTGAGGCTCACTGTACGACATACTTTAGACGAGAGGCTCGTGCTATACCCAATTACTGAAGAAACTCTTGATGTACAGCATGTTCTATCTCTGTCTGGTTTCCAAGCATCAAACTCACTGTATTCATTTTGTCCAAAATGTGTTACAGGAATATTTTGAAATAAACGCGCATCTTTCCATAGACTTACTGTTTGCCTCTTTTGTTTGAGGACATGTCCAATATTAAACTATTTATGTCTTTGTGTACAGTTGGAGGAACTGTTTGTGGAAAACAATGCAATAAAAAGCTTCATGTTTTATCCAATCCAAAAACTTGATGCAAGCTTAAACCCAGGCCTGAATGAGGAAACTTTTTTTGAAAGTTTTATTTCGACAACTGTGTTTACCTTTATTTTAGTTTTTGATTAATCTTTTTTTTTTCCTGCAAATGTTTTGGTGCATGAGTTTTGGGGCAGTACTTTCTCAGTTAAAATCCTTATCCTCCACCTGTTGTCCAAATGATCTGCCATGTAACACAGCATACATTCATCTTGCTTCTCTATGCGTGAGTGCCTTCAATTTGCTCTTTTGCACATTTAAGATTGCAATGCTTTTTCCTGAAGAAACGAGACTTGAAACAAGACAAACTTACAAAAAATTACAAACTTGAAGCAATACTTAGACGTTTTTGGAAATACGCTTTTTTGCCTAAGAAAGCTGAGAAGATGAGAAGACTTCTGGCATTATTTTTAATAAAAAATAAACTGTTTGAAGCTTAACTGTACTACAAAATAATTTGATGAAGATGGAGATTTTAACTCCATCCTTTATTCTGCCTTGTTTAATTTCTCTCCCGACATGTCGTCAGACGATCGTACATGTCTCTTGCACTCACATTGACACGGTGAAGATCACATCCTCGATGATAAACATTTAATCAGTGTCTTGTAAATTCAGACATAAATGTACAGCGTACTAACAGAGCAGCATCACTCTCCTGTACATTAAACACACAGACACACACAGTATTCCAGAGAGTGTAGATCATTATAAAAAGATGTGAGATATAAATATTAAACAGGCGAAGAGTTTCCCAGTTCATACAGTAAAATATTTTTTTTTGTACAAAATAGTAGAACATATTTCTGGTTTGAAAATATTATTATTAATAATAATAATAAAACATAAAAATTGACAAGACAAAGGAATCAATATGATTGTGATGTACTGTATGACCTGTTCCATTTAGTCAACCTCTTTCAATAATGCTTCAGATCAACACACACACACACACACACACACACACACACACTGGAAACCGGACTAAATGAGTTCAGGTAGTGTTTGACATGTTAGAGATACAAGCTCTGTCTGCTGTGACTGAGAGGGCGAAGGATCAACCATGGCTGAGAGTCCGTGGACGTGTTTTATGATTGACAGTTCTGGCCCGCTTCCTGCTGTAGCACCATCTCGTCTTTGCGGAGGGGGAAGGTGTCAATGGTGGTGAATAATTCAGCCGATGTGATTGGGAACGGGTAGCGTTGCTTGTCCATGCCCTGCTTGTCTACCAGCACCATTTGGAAAGACCTATGAGGTATCCGAAGCAGTATCCTAGGAAACACACTTGGTTCAGTGAGCAGCAGTGGTGGAAAGAAACTCACTACATTTACTCAAGTACTATACTTTTGAGGTACTTTACTTTTTTACTCAAGTAGAACTGTGTGTGTATATATATATATATATATATATATATATATATATATATATATATATATATATATATACAGTATATATATATATATATATATATATATATATATACAGTATATATGTGTGTGAGTGAGTGAGTGTGTGTGTGAGTGAGTGTGTGTGTGTGTACCTGATCTGCAGGGCCAGTGCTGGAGGGAGCAGCCTGTGTCGAATTCGACCAATTTGTGCTGGGTAAGTCCCAACCAGCTCAATTACTGTGACGTGCCTCAGGTCCAGTCCACACTGAGCGTGCTGAGAGAAGGATACAGGAAGAGAGAAACTGATCTAGAAGTTTTGCTGTTTTATAGCTGTTATTGATTGTTATTTTTCTGCAGGCAAAAGAAAACAGTATTTCACAGAGGATATACAACTCTGTCGAACTAAAGTAGGAAACAAGGAAACTTAAAACCTCCAGAGCACAAACACAAATAATGGGCTTTTCAGAGAGGAAACAGCTTTGTCTTGTTTTGTCCAAAGACAAATCCTCAGTTCAACTAATCGATTAATCGACTAATCAATTCTGCTCAGAATGGCACCAAAAACTCATGACATGTGAGATTCCACATCTAATCACTTAGGTTGTTCACAAACCTTTAACACAGTTTTGTCTTCCAGCATAACCTGTCACTTTGAAAGGTCAGGTGTTCAGAGACAGCTCGGCCTAACAGTTTCTGACGAGCCGTGGAAACATCCAGCCCTAGAATAAACCTTATCAACGCTAGTTGTCAGAATCATTTATTCATCGCCTTGACATTTTCTGCCCCCCACCCCCATTATTTATTTGTCTTATTGCTTTGTCCCACTTACACAGCAAAGCGAGAAAGAAACCAAACACACTGCGTTCCTGTTTGCGAGCAGCAGTGGAGACGGAAATCACTGCAGCATTGACTTCCATCGCCTCTTCCCTCTGTCTCACTAGCCCCACATACAACTCATGTTCTCCCTGTGAGTCGTGCCTCACCTGTAAGTTAGTCATTTGGAAGCGATAGTTATGATTGGCAGCCGTTGGGGCCGAGATAATGAGGAGCCGTCGCTTCTCATAGAACTGGTCCAGCAGTGCAGCAGCTGTACGCACTCCCACGTTAATGTTCATGGCTGTGATGACATTGAATGTACAATTAAGTGATATGACAAGACATGACACACATTACAAAAGTACGATAATACAATACAAAACCACAGTGAGATGCTGCATAGTTTGATTCTTTCTGGCTGTTGAGCAGATGTCATGCACCATAGAAGCGTATTCAGTAAACCAAACCTGCAACAGTGGGTATAAATTACTGATGGTGTGTTGCAACACTCAAGTCTCAAACAGCCACTACTTTTTCATGTCTCACAGATACAGGCAGTCAATAGAGGGGTATCTAGTATTGATTTTTTCGAATCCATCGATGGCACAGGGGGCACATTTTCACCTGCACTGAGCTTCTCACTCACATGGAACCAGTTTAGCAGAGGTAGGCAAACACAAGATGGTTGCATTTATTGCCACTAGACAGCACCAATTAAAAACAAAGTCAGAGCACGAAGATTGAGACATGAAAACTGTTGCCAGAATTGACTGACACCTAGTAGCCCAATCAGAGCCTTAAAACTGCCCAATGAGCATTAAAAGTAACCCAATTTGTCAAACAGTTTTTGTTTTATTGTATACTCAGAACAACCCTATTATGTTCTGTGGCTGAATACTTATCCTACAAAAATCTAATAATAGAAACTTATCAGCACCAAGTCTTTCAGTGAAACTGAAAATTGGTATTAATGCTGTGTCATAATGCAATTCTGTCATTACAAATACATCCACTCTTATCTACTCACCTTTTATTTTTCATAAGGATTTTTCTTGTTTCTTGCAAACTGCTATGAGCAATTAAAAACAAATGATAAATAAAAGATTGGGTTACACTTTACTTGAAGGTATCTACATAAGAGTGATATTACACTGTCATGAACGTGTCATAAAACATTATAAACAAGTCATAAACGTTTGTGACATAACACTTTAAGTAAGTAGGATTCGGTTTTGTCATGACAAGTTATGGTTATGGTTATGGTTCGGGTTATGGTTCATGTGTTATGACAGTGTCATGTCATTCTTACGTAGAAACTTCAAGTAAAGTTGTACCAAAGATTGTTGTGTTTGTGTAAGTATGTGTGTGTCTATCTGCATGTAGTATGTACCTGCACAGGTGGTGTCTGAGCCAGACCAAGTGAGTCCGGACTGACACACTCTGGCAGCGCTGCCCTGAAGCTCGTAGCCGCCGGTGCAAGTGAACTCACAAGTGGCACCATAGTTGTCTCCGTCACTGTCGCACTTCATATAACCGTTGTCAGGGGCAAACAGTGGGCTGCAGCGCCGCACTGCACAGGAAGAGAGGCACATTAGAAAGAAAATAGTCAGGAGACATGAGCCAGCAAGGTCACGTTAAAGTAAAGGGAAATAAGGGAAGATTGGCCTTCTACAACATGTCTACAATGAAAAGGGATTTTGGTTGGAATAATTTAATTAATTTTTCGCTATGCTAAAGATGATGTCAGTTAAGACCAGAAGTAAATAAGGTCCCTGTAATTTGGTATTAATAATAGGGACATCATTGGAGTTTTCAAGAGAGATTAACTCAATATAAAACAGAGTGAATGTTAATTGTATCTCTCTGAAAATTGTAACGTAATAATTGTACTATTGCCCATACTAGTGATGGAGTACTCGAGTCCGAGTGCAGGACTTGAGTCAGACTCGCGTATCTACTCATTGGACTTGTGACTTGGTTTGGACTCAGGCCTTGTTGACTTGGACTTAAACTCGGACTCAAGGATTCATGAAACTGGACTTGAGCATTCATAAAATAGGACTCTGAAATTTGATGAAGTTCCTGAATACTTTAATGTGTAATAGGTGATAAAACTTTGATATAAGATATTGATATTTAGTCTTTAACTGTATCATGCAGGAGCAAGTGACTCGAGTACTCGAGTTGCTGTTCTCTGGACTCATGACTCAACTCAGACTTAAACTCAGGTAATGGTGCCTCAACTTGGACTCGGACTCAAATACTGGGGACTCGAGACTTAACTTGGACTCAACCGTTGATGACTCGACTACAACACTGACCCATACACATTTATCACATTTGTACATGTTGAGATGACCTGCTGTGCATTGACAATAAGACATGTAGGCTACATCAGCATTCATTTGATATAATTAGAAGTGTACCAATCTCTATTCTTTCCCATTGTTCGTACCAAATTACATAGTAATTTCCAGGAGACTTCTTGGGAATAACCCATAAAATAAAGGGTAACAGAAACTCGTGTTCCACATAGACCATCAAAAAGCTTTTAAAGGCTCACCTCGCACTCGGACAGTGAAGCGACAGGATCCTTTGTTCCCTGCACGGTCAAGCACGGTGTAGGACATCTTATGAAGGCCCTCTGGGAAGTCTGATTTTGAAGGTTTCCCTTTTAGGGTAACACTGAAAAAGACAGACTCTGTTTTAATCTTTCAATGTGATCTCCCTGTTCAGAGTGGGTTAACCAACAGGACTAAAACAGACTGATTGCAATGTAGGAAAATGGGAGAAAAAGCTTAAAAAGGGTGGTGGAGATGAGACTGACTCTGTAAGGATGCCATCTGCAGTGTCTACACCCTCTGGTGTGTCCCAGGTCACCCTCGCCGTCAACTTTCCTGGCTCTGCCCACTTATCCTTAAGATTAGGACACTTGATTTTTGGAGGATCCATATCTACAGAGAGAGAGAGAGAAACAAACAACAACAAAAGAAAATAAACACATTTGAATGTATATTTTACTACATAGGCCACAAGAGAAGAATGGGAAACGTAGACTATATTGGCCAAAATCAGGAAGTGTAGTAATAGACTGCTTTAAAGGGCAAGGTCTTAGGACAATTCAGCCATTATAAGATCACCATTTGGCACCAATTTTAGACCTTTTTAAATTCATCTCAACCCCCCTAAAAATTATAATAATAATAAAAAAAATCAATTTTAGTGCTTTAAGTTCGAGTTTGCAAATTTGTCTGTTAGTGACGGAGGAAAACAATTACAGGTTCAAAGGGCCTGTGTCACTGTCGCCAATGCTATGCACCTGTAACCCAATCAAGGAAAGGGTTAACAGAACTGAGTTTTGGCCAATCGGAGGTGGTTGTGCCAGACTTCCACCTTTGGCTGAGTCTCTATCTAAGCCTTCAGATGGAGAGAAGGAGCGCGGTTGTGAAGTTGGTAGTCCCCAGAGAAGAAGATGGTAATTTCATGAAACAGATTAGAACCCAAATTGAAACATAAGCAACTAAAATTATTGAATGTTAGAAAATTGTGTCACGTCGGTCGTTATAACTGTGACTTATAAAGTGTCAGGTTTAGTTCCATCATTTTGTTAATAGTGTCAAAAAACGTGAGTTAGTTAGCTTTCAATTAACTTTTCAGGCTCAGACGGCAGCTGCAAAAAGGTAAAAAATATTTATTATTTTCTGGTGATGAGAGACAAACCACAGTATTGTGTTTGTCTGTGTACATGTCTAGAGGCTTGTCTTTGTCCAAACATCAACCATATAACCTTGTATTATGGGGAATACTCTGTAGTCTGCAGCTAGGCAAGTAATTACCTGTAACATGTGTTTTGCAGCTCAGTAGTCTGTAGGAAGTCCTCTACGGGAGATGAAATTATGCACAAAAGAACAACACACACATTCTTACCAACACAGATGGGAACTCCGGCGCTCCATGATTTGCTGTGCTGGCAGGTTGCTATCTTCTGGCCCTTCAGACTGAATCCAGCAGAGCAGAAAAACTCACAGCGAGAGTTGAAGTAGGAGCCGTCTGAACACTTGTAGCCGCCGTTAGCGGGCATGTCCAGCTTCGGACAGCGGATCTCTGACAGAGAAAGAGCTCAGTGTTGATAAATGACTTGCTATAGGTACATGCAATACATTATGTTGAGTATCCTGGTCCATCTTGGCCTTTTCTTAAAAGTCATGTATCAACCACTCCTCGAGAATTTCAAACACTGCAGAGAACAGACTTCAGGTAGAAGAAATGGATCCATGTAATTGTTTACAAATTTGTTGTATGAACATAAATTAATTTTATAATCCTGAACATCAACTAGTTTTAGTTAATTAAAATGTAAGATTTGGAAAAAAACTAAATCCGTCATAAAAAGTTAGCACGAGGACCTGCTATTTACTTGGCCAAGAATGAACTTGCTCAAAAATGCAAGAATTATTGTTCCCCTAGGAATCCCCATGAAGAAAACCTAGCATGTAGGTACGTGTATACATGTGTGTGTGTATGTGTGTGTAGGACGTTAGTTTTTACCTCGGCAGGCGTAGTTAGAGGACCAGTGTTTGCTGGCCATACACACCACCTCTGAGCTCTGGGACTCGTATCCCTGCTTGCAGCGGATTTTACAGCGAGTCCCCATTACGTTCCTGTAGTGTTCTCCTCTGGATGTGCGACAGCTCACATCCCCATGTTTCACCTTAATGGGCGTGCACCATGGAGTCCCTAAAGATGGAGGGAAAACTGCTGCACTGACATTTCCTTCAAGGCAATTATACGTTTTTTTTTAATGGCACAGCTTTGGAATGGAAGAGTATCGGTCTTCAATAATAAGCACTTACCTGAATCCTATAAAAGCTTAGAAAGACTTCCTTTAGAAGTGTGAAAATGTGAAAACCCGCCCATCATCTGAGTTCAGACAGATACGGAGGATTTCTCATTACCTCATCTGTGACTTCTTATATTCCAACAGTGTCACATGAGCCAGGTAAGATTGTCTCACTTCAGGAAAAGACAGATAATGATGTGTAGAGAGCGCTTAAGTTTAAGAGTGTGTGTGTGTGTGTGTGTGTGTGTGGTGTGTGTGTGTGTGTGTGTGTGTGTGTGTGTGTGTGTGGTGCGTGTGTGTGTGTGTGTGCGTGTGTGTGTGTGTAATAGAGTGTTGACATTTTAACACAGATAACAGTGTTGAGAGTGCAGCACTTTATTTATACTTATTACACTAGCCTACTGATTATTAGTCCGCCATAACATGACATTGACAAGACTGACAAAAAACTCCTTCCTTAGTTTATTTTTTTATTTAACCTTTATTTAGGCAGCCTCTCTTTTGCAGGAACGCCCTGATCACATTCACACAGTTGTACACATTCATACTTGGAAGCTGCACAACAACCACAGACGGATCTGCTGGCCACTGAGCTCCACTCAAGGATTAATTAATTTGGAGATGGATACAAATTTTGTGTCTATACTGTAAATATTAAGCTACCGCCAGCAGCCGGTTAGCTTAGCATTAAGACTGTAAACAGGGTGAAACAGGCTGGTTCTGTCCGCAGGTGACAAAATCCACCCACGAGTTAAGCTAACAAATTAACACGCTGTAGTCTGTTTTTTAATCAATACAAAAAAAGTGTAAAAAGGTTGCAGTTTTATGGGGGGGGATTATGTATAGTACTTTCCTAGATTACCTAACTTTCTGGATTATACATTCAGTATATAGTATGTTAAATAGTGAGCTTTATGAGCTTTAGAGGTGCTGGTTAATTTTTGTTTACTTTGGACAGAACCATGGTAGCTGTTTCCGCCTCTAAATTTCAGACTTTATGCTAAACTAAGCTTACCCTGCTATCTTTAGCTACATCAAGAGTGGTATTGATCTGCTTATCCAAGTCTAATAAAGAAAGCAAAAAAGTACATTTCTCAAAATGACAAACAATTCCGTTAAGACCTGACAACATGCATTTGCTTTCAAAATTTCTCCTCCAATGGCGGACACCTCTGTCCATCTCCACAATGCTTGTGTAAGAATTCCTTGTTTCATGCCAAGTTTGAGGAGCCACAAGGTTCTCATTCCAATATAGGGAAATCAAAATCTGCACTTCATTTTCTGCTGGCTCAGTACAAACACTCACCAACACACACACATGCATGATGCACACACTTGGAGAGAGGACACACCAGTTTAGGCTAATTTCCAATTTAAAAAAAAATGAGTATTCATCACATGGCAAGCCTCCTTCTCTGTATGTGTGTGCGTTGGCAAAGTCTCCACAAACCACGGAGTAGTAGAAAATAATACTACATTTGAGCTTTTACACAAGGGTAGAGTTTAGTTTGGCCTGGACAATAATGTTCCATGTCTAACTGAACCCTAATTTATAGCTGGAAGCTACTTTGACGTGACTAAGTCACAAAGTTGCTTGTTCTTGCCAACTGGTATTGAATTATGTCACATTAAAGATATTGATATTTAAAGATATAAAGATACATTTTTTTTCTTCAAGTTCTTAATCCTGTGTTCTGTGTTAATTGTTCAGGTTATACTCCAAAAAGAAAAGTGTTAAACAACGTCTCCTTCGCAATACATTAAAATATTATTGATGGCACATCTTGATCTCTTGTAAATTGTGTGTACACATTTACATTAATTTAATCAAATGTGATTTGGGGCAACTAGCCACTATTAGCCAGTGGTTTGTAGTAGCTCACAGACATAACAGCTTGCAGAGCAGTATCATAGGTCCAAGGTGTGTTGGTTTGGACATCAGGCAGCAAAATCTTTTGCTCTAATTTATTTATTTCTCCTTCGACCTTATGTTTCTTACAGTGCTGGTGAGGGATGTGTGGGTGTAAGCTAACTACCAATCAAATCAGGATTCTATTTAAATCCTTCTCGCTAACTAAACCCACTGACATATTCTGTATCATTCTGAAATATCTCACATTAGATAATGACAGTTTGACCCAGGGATCAGCCCCACTGCGTGTCTGCTTTGTGCGCCGCCGTCCGTCAACACCCACCAGGTCCGGATCGGTTGCGGAACGGCTGCGGCCATGACTGACGGCTGAAGTCACGAGGACGCACGAGATCTCGCAATATCACGAAGAATACCACAAAAACCATAACAGTTTGTTTCCATCCAAAGGAGTAGAGAGGAAACAACTCTGTGCTGTGTTTTCAAGGTGTAGTGCAGGAAAACATGATCCGCCGTGAGCACGTTCTACTTTAATTTAAAAATTAACCGTATGTTTTATTTGTTTTTGTGCTCGACTTCCTGTCCCGCACTTTCTGCCGCATGCCAAATTGTTGCGGAGCTTTCCAGCATCCAGCAAACAGAGAAGCTCTGCGTATCTGCTCCGGAGGGCTGCGGATGCCCAGAGCTGGCACGCAGCTGGGATACAGCCAATCCGCAGTCTGTGGAACTACACACATTGACTTTAATGGAAACCAAATTTCTCCGACATCGTTCCGGAGCGGATCCACAGCCATTACGCATCCTGTGGAATTTGGGGGTAACTGCTATTTCACTGTGACGTTAAACCTAGAAGAACTTAGTTAATGACGTTAAACCTAGAAGAACTTAGTTAACTCTCTGTTGGTCTGCTTAACAATTCAGAAAACCATATTTGCTTTGATTTCAACATAAGCAGTCCCTAAATTGAAATGTGAGTCATGTTTCAGAATGCATGTACTGTATGTATGAATGTATTGGCAGGGTCAAGCTGAGCATGTAGTCACCTTTATATCTACGAGAATACCAGTCCTCGTCATCTCCGTAGGCGTACTGTCCTGACCCTGGGGATGAAAGATAAGAAGAAAAAGCAACTAATACAATGAAAAGAGCTGCATCCAAGATGTTAGGCAATATTAGAAAGCTTTGTCCTGGGCTGACACTGAGCACCAAGATTAGGCTTAAAAATATTGCTTAACTTTTCATTTGAACCAGACTTTGTGGGGGATCTGGATCTTTTGGACAGACCACATGCACAAGGAATAAATCACAAAAGATCGTCTTTTTCCAGCTGGTTTGGAAAAAAGAAATCTGTTTGACACAACGATTCATTCTGCTCAATCCAGTGTTTTTTTTGCTGTGCCCCCCTATTGTGTTTGGTAGAAATGGAAGGAGTGAAACAGCTACAATAGATCTTACTTACCATTTTATGTCAATTTTAAACAGTGAACAGAACACTCAGAGAGAGAAAAAGATATTTTGACCAAAAAACAAGCAGAAGCCTCCAAGAGGAACTAAAATATTTCTCAGTGGTGGCTGCAGAGCTGTGGAGAACACATTTGAGTGATAGTGGTAAAAGACAAATGTGAGGGGAATTGTGATGAGCAAGGAGGGTTATTTGAGGAAAGAGGACAAAGGGATGGGGTCAAGAAGCAATAAAAAGGAGAGGAAATAGAAAATGGGTGAAGAAGGGGTTAAAGTAGGGGGAAGGGTGCTCAACCTTGTCCCTGGGATGTTATGAAGCCCGGTGTGAATGTGTCCTCTGTTCAGGATCCACAAGTGAGGAGTGTTCAGACCTCCTCCAGCTTTTTATGTTGGTCATTGAACCTGATACTGTGAGCACATCTTGCGTCCCATTCCCTCCATTCCTCATCATGGCTTTTTTGTCAGTTTAATAAAAGCTGTCTGGACCAAAATGCCACAAGTCATCCAATACACACAAACACACACACACACACAAACTGTGGTTTTAGCATTCAGATCACACAGCATGGATTGTACAGCAAACCCACGTACTGAGTGAGTCAGATTTAGCTGTCTAATGGGAAAACTTCAGTGCCTACTTCTCAATGGTCGGAAGACGGGAGGCAAAGAAAGGCATGGGAAACTAATTACAGGTGTGTGTGTGTGTGTGTGTGTGTGTGTGTTGGTGTGTGTGTGTGTGTGTGTGTGTTCTTCAAAGTGAGCATTATTTATAGCCACTTGTGCCTGAAAAATGACCAGTTCTGTAACCACTTGAGGCTATTCTATACAAACCAGACACAACAATTCACACCACAGCAAATGAAGCTACTTGTTTGGGATTGGCTGGCAGGTTTATCAACAAATAATGACTTACTTATTCTTTTGTATTTTTTTGATGTATGTATTTAGTGGCATGTATTTATTATTTTATTTAGTATAATGTATTTTGTGGCGGAGTCCAGTATTCCCTTTCTGGATTCAAGTTGCTTTCACATGCACGAGGGATTCACAGGAAACGATGCATGTATGTCACCCTCATATTTGTATCTCATTGATATTAGACTCACTGTCATCCTCGTTACACCATTTCAGAACTGTATTATGTTACTGCTAAGGCAAAGTAAATATATCCTACTTCTGCTGCGATTAGCCCTTACTGCGACCATTCTTCAAAAATGTGTCTACAAAACAAGATGACAGTTATTTTTAGCAAAAATGCCAGTGAGTCATTTTTAATTTTCCAAGGGAGTAATAGAGCAAAAACTAGAAGTAACAGTTGCTCTTCTGTTGTATAAAACCCAATTTGCTGTAACCCGTAGTAACCAGCGCATGTGCAAGATGTTCGTACATTCGCAGACGATAAACATGATGTACGAGGATTTACGCCACGGCACGATCTGTTCCCATAGACAGTTAAAGAAAGTCTGTCATATCACTACAGAATAAAAATGGACCTACTTAACAAAGTTGGTTCACTGCTGGCTACAACTTAGCATCAAACACAACAAAGGCTGTCAGCTGAATGGAGTTTTGAGTTAACGTTAGCAATCAAACAATCATAGAGAGCTAAAACGTTTCTGAAATGATTTCCATCTTCTGTTATTGTTTGTAATGAGAAAAGTTTATTATTTCACAGATTTCACAAATTTCAGTATGACACGTTATGCCGTAAACTGTTTAAATCGGAGCATGCGCGACTCAAATCTGAACTCAACTTACATCCGGGAGCTAAAACAATAACCTTCATGTTGATGTAGGCGTCATTACACCAAAGCCAACCAGAAATAAAAATACATTTTTGGTGTATGTTCTGGGTGACAAGTTACGTTGACATGAACTTTAATGAATCTTTAATGTCTTTGTCTGCTAATCTAAAAGGTTGCTGCTGATAGACTGGATATGCAGAACAGACTGGGCCTGCTTTGGCCTTTGTTCATTTTAGCCCTCCAGATTCAAACTAATTAAAGAACAGAAAATGTGATCTCAGACTCTTCTGCTAGCTGAGGTGACATCATCCGCCAGCCTTATATTCCTGTTCCTCTACTTCAAATGAGATTGTAGTGAGAAAGATGTCTAAATATTAATAGTGCAGTAAACGTAGAAACTTGTCTTCCTGACAAACCTCTAGAAGGGAATAAACTTATACTTACTTAATAACTTTTCTCTGCAGGACCGTAATACTAATAAGTAATAAGGTCATAATATATCAGTCCACAGTTTGTTCCACTGCCCTTACTTACAGCAGCTTTAAGTGACACATCTACTATACCACATACCACCACATGCTATGCTTATAGTGTTCAGAGTTAGTTAGCCTGTAACTTAAAAAGGGAAGAAATCATTTTTTAAGGTTATTCAGTGCCATCTGTTGGACATTTTAACAGGCATCGCTTGCAGCCAGTTGCCTTCAATTACGAACTAGAGTGCGCTGCATTGTTCCATTGTTCCAAGTATTTCAGCATGAACTTAAGAACAGTAACTACCTCTTAGCTATTCATTGACAGTTAAATGACATAAAAATAATCTCCTTTGTGACTACTCAGGATTTACTTTGTTGGACTTTGTAAGTGTTGCTCATCGTTTTGGCAGAGACAAAACTAAACACTTATTAGAGTGACTGTTCTCCAAGTTACTCCCTGAGTGTGGAGGGTGCATCTTCTCCACACTAACATCAGCACATAAACGGAAAATGTGATCTGGCTTTTACGAATACTTGTTTTAGACAGGTTTTAACTGTAAGAAATGATGTAGCACACATGCCAAGCTTTTTTTTTTAACGATTTCCATTGTTAAAAAAAGAGCCCATAAGTTGCAAATGTGGTCCTTCTGGTGCACTGCCACCCAGGCATGCACACTCAACACAACACAACTGGCTAATTGACCACCAGAACAAACACAATCATACCCCTGTAAAATTGAACTCCTCATAAACACACACATACACAAACACAAGTACAGACCAAAGTCCGCACTGTCAGCTCGACAGGCTGTTTTTATTCTGTCAGTGTAAATCTGCTCTGCAGCTTGTGTTCATGTTTCAGCCTGTACTGATCATACAGCAGTGGTGAGCCACTCTCAAACCATTTTCAGGCACATTGCCACTGTGACACACACACACACACACACACACACACACACACACACACTACTGCAAGAATTAGTCGATAAATTCCTTGACATTTGATGACTTTTTTTCATTTCCTCACTTTTTATAGGCATAATTAAAAAATAGATTAGTCGATAACATACTCCATCCGTTTGCGCTTTTAAGTCATTCAGTTTCTTACTGCAGACCACAGGCCCCGCTCTTGTCTGACTCCTTCTGGATAGTCGGTATGTTGTTGTATGCTATTCTTCAGTGTAGGGCTGCAACGGTTATGTTTTGACTAATCAATTTTTTAATTATGTCTAAAAATGGTGAGGAAATTAAGAAAAAAATAAGTCTATTGCATTTAGCTAAAGTCATCAAATGTCAAGGAATTTATCGACTAGTGTGTGGTAGTGTGTGTGTGTGTGTGTGTGTGTGTGTGTGTGTGTGTGTGTGTGTGTGTGTGTGTGTGTGTGTGTGTGTGTGTGTGAGAGAGAGAGAGACAGAGAGAGTTCTATGTTTACTCAACACCAGGACAGAAACTTATCAGTAAAATACTGTAAATGCTTCCAAGAAGTACTTTGCAAAAAGATGATGAAAAGTTTGCTCTTAAAAGAGACGACAAAAATCAAACTTGCACTACAATGTTACAGTGCAAACTAAGTTTGCAGTGCTTTCATTAGTAGCACAGACTGAGCTCTGTGCAGAGAAACGTCCCCCAGATGCACACTGCACTCCCCCCTCTGTCCACCCCCTCCACGTAAACACCGCCGCGGTTCACCAAAAACCGACGGTGAGTGTAAGAAGCCTCAAATGCATGCCAAAAAAAGTGACACTTCTCCCAATTTTCGTGTTGAATCTAAATCCAGCCTCAAATCAGTGACATCCAATATCTTTTCACCAGTCTAAATATAAACTGTTCGATGATTTCATCCTTCTGGTCCCAGTAGGGTTAACAATGTCCAGGATGTGAATGAGAGTCTTTGTCAGTTCCTTACCTTCATAACCGGAGCAGAAGTAGAGCTGGACGGACAGGAGCACCAGCGGCCACATGTCCATATCGAGACGCGGGACTTCAACATCTGAAGAGGGAGCTTGCAGGAAAACCTCCAGCGCATTCCTGCTTTCCAAAGGCCCGCCTCTTGCTCCAGAAAGGAGGATTCTCCAAAAACAGTCAGGCCCGACCACTGGCGTGAGGCAGTTCAGAAAGACGAGACTGTGCCAGCTCCTGTGTGTAAACTGTCACATGGCCCCGACCATCTCCACAAGACACTTGACTAATGTAAATCAACCCAGTTATCCTTACACAACTCCTCTCATACTCTAAGTTGGCCATTAAGCAAAGTACATCTATTCTATCAGTAACAAAAGTACAATTGTAAAAGAAGTCCTGAATTCAAAAATAAAAGTAGTCTATAGAAGTGTTATCAGCAAAATGTATCAAACGTAGCCTACACATTATGCAGAATTGATCCTTTCAAAGTGATACATAATTATATATTAACAGAATAATATATTATTCTGTTTTTATCACTTACAAATTAATGTAAGCGCTTTTTAATGTTGTAGTTCATCTATGTTTTTAGGTACTTTGTACAGTACAAGGTGGATTGTAGGCCTATATTACTGCCATATCATGTAAGCATATGAAAAAGTAACTAGTGTACTGCAGATGCCTACTATGATTGTCAAATATGTATTTGGAGTTTAAAGTATACGATATACAGTAGTGGAGTAAGTTACGGAAGCATAGTGTTGCCACAGCAGAAAAAGAAAAACGTCTCAGTATCATGTCATTATGTGAAAAGTTTATTGTATAACAAGATGTTTTCACGTTTTCACAATGTACAAACTTATCAGGTTATACTAATACTAATACAACATACTATTTAACACGCTATAACATGAAAAGTTTCACTTTATTATGTGATTGTTAAGCTTATTGCTATAAAGGGATACTTTCACGTTAGAACCTGATCATTAATTATTATAACATGATACTTTTTAAATGTCAGAACATGAAACTCCAGTTTGAATGAAGTGTATGAACGAAGACATTGCGAGATATGGCTCATAAACATAATTTGATTAAGTTCTACCTCCTGCTTGCTTAAATCGTGTATTTTAAATGGTAGATAGTAGAAGTTTACTGCCTGTTTCACTGTTTGTAAATGATGTGAACATTTATAGGAAGGTTTTCCCAGCTACGCCTTTCTTAATTAAATGTTTCATAGTAACCATATTGTAATCCATCCTTGACATGTGCATGGCAGTCATCTATACAGTGGGGCTCGAAAGTTTGGGCACCCCAGGTAAAAATTGTTCATAAAGAAGCCAAGAAAAGATGGAAACATCTCCAAAAGGCATCAAATGACAGATTAGACATTTGTATAATATGTCACAAAAAGTTAGATTTTAATTTCCATCATTTACACTTTCAAAATACCAGAAAACAAAAAAATGGCGTCTGCAAAAGTTTGGGCCCCCTGCAGAGTTACTACCTTGTACTGCCCTTTGGCAAGTATCACAGCTTGTAAATGCTTCTTGTAGCCAGCCAAGAGTCTTTCCATTCTTGTTTGAGGTATCTTCGCCCATTCTTCCTTACAAAAGTCTTCCAGTTCTTTGAGATTTCTGGGCTGTCTGTAACACACTGCTCTTTTAAGGTCTATCCATAGATTTTCAACTACGTTGAGGTCAGGAGATTGTGAAGCCCATGGCAAAACCTTCAGTTTACGCCTTTTGATGTAATTCACCGTGGATTTTGAGGTGTGTTTAGGATCCTTATACATTTGTAGAAGCCATCCTCTCTTTGACTTCAGCTTTTTCACAGATGGCATCAAGTTAGTGTCCAAAATTTGTTGAAATTTTAATGAATCCATTTTTCCTTCTACTCGTGAAATGTTCCTTGTGCCACTGGCTGCAGTAAAACCCCAAAGCATGATTGATTCACCCTCATGCTTAACAGTTGGACAGAGGTTCTTTTCATTAAATTCTGTGCCCTTTCTTCTCCAAATGTACCTTTTCTCATTGCGGCCAAAAAGTTCTATTTTAACCTCATCGGTCCACAGAACTTGTTTCCACAATGCATCAGGCTTGTCTATATGTTCATTTGCAAACTTCAAATGTTGATTTTTGTGGTGAGGACATAGACATAGTTTTCTTTGATGACTCTTCCATGAAGACCATGTTTGTACGAGTATCTCTTTATAGTGGAATGGTGTAGCACAACTCTAGTGTCTGCCAGGTCTTTCTGGAAGGATTGTGCAGTCAAACGTGGGTTTGGACTTGCTTTTCTCACAATCCTTTGAGCTGTTGGTCTGATATTTTTCTTGGTCTTCCAGATCTTGTTTTAACTTCCACTGTTCCTGATGACTGCCTTTTCTTAATTACATTCTGAACAGAGGATATTGGCATCTGAAAACGCTTTGCTATCTTCTTCTAGCCTTCTCCTGCTTTGTAAGCGTCAACTATTTTCAGTTTCAGTTTTCTAGACAACTGCTTAGAAGAACCCATGGTGCTGATTGTTGGGGCAAGGTCAGATGAGTCTGGGCATTTAAAACCTTAAGATTGACAATGATTGAGAACAATCCATGATCCAGGTCTCAGCTTTCCAGAGTGGGTGGTTCATGCTATAAACTCTGCAGGGTGCCCAAACCTTTGCGGACGCCATTTTTTTGTTTTCTGTTATTTTGAAAGTGTAAATGATGGAAATAAAATCTAACTTTTTGTGACATATTAGACGAAGGTCTAATCTGTCATTTGATGCCTTTTGGAGATTTTTCCATCTTTTCTTGGCTTCTTTATGCACATTAATACAAATTTTTACCTGGGGTGCCCAAACTTTCGAGCCCTACCAGATTATTATTCTATTTTTATACACAAACAGACACAGCTGGAGGGCCGGGTGAAAGTACAGACCTTTTGAAAGACTGATCAGTTTGGTTGTAGACCCTGTGTAGAGTGTGAGGAGGTCGAGTCCACACATGAAAATGTTAAAGTGTTCTTTGTCTTGATGGGAAACCGGAAGGAGACGTGTGGTGAAGTGACTGCTAGAGGATCTCCTGAGCTGTAATTATGTGATGTGGGCTCAGTCGACCGTTACGCCTGAAATGTTTCTCTCAGGTCAGGTGAAAAAAAGAGTTAGTTGTTGTTGTTGCTCACCTGGCTCTGGAGGAATGGGCTGACCCTTTGATGTGGTGTTACCATAGGGGTGTTACAGTACTTCTCTGGGTTTTGTTTTGTTGTGTTTAAAGCTATACTGCATAGTTTCAGTCTCCCATATGAGGAATTACAACATTTGTGCAAAAGTAATGACAACAATTCTGTCAGTGCATCCACATACTACAAGCCTTCCGTGAACGTGCTTCACTGCTAGTAGCCAAGGAGTACACGGAGGATTCAAAAAACATGATGAACTCTTCTGAAGAGGTAAATATCTTTACTCAAGTTTCTGCGCAGGAAAGTCACCGGACACCACCAATTTCTGAACATAGCCATTCTAAGAAATACAAAGAGAGTTTTGTGGAGCTGATAGTCGTAATTATCTTTGTATCAACTAATTTGGAAATGGCTTGAATGTAACAGACATTCATTATTATAAAAAAGTTACGCACTAAAGCTTTAAATGTACACAGACAGACTTACACTCATAGCTGGTGTCCTCTTTGAATATATATTATATATAAATATATATATATATATATTTATTTTATTTTTTAAATGTTTTAACATCTCATAGCATTGATTACTACCAAAACACTTATATACTTAGTATATATTTACTGCAATTTGACTGCTGCAGTACGTTTTGAGGTTGCAAAAGCAAATAATCATCTTAACCACAGACAAAAATGATGTTACAGTATGTAGGCAGAAACAAGTCACTCTTTCAGCAATACAAATACATTTATCTAAAAAATTGAGTCAGCATTAGGTACAGACTACAAGTTTGAAAATGAAACAACAAACAGGGGGTGTGGAGTTAGAAAGAAATGAGGTTACCAGACCTCTGTGATCCACTCCTCATTTCTGCTTGAAGCTAGCGACTCAATGCTACATTAGCCGCTATTAGCATAACAGACATGAATCTCAGACGGAATGATCAGTGTTCAAGTTGTATTGTGGGAAATGAGGGCACCTGAAGGTTTTGACAAGGAAGAAGAATGTGTGGAATAGAAAAACGAAATTATTTTTTTTTAGTCTACTGTCTGACAATGGTACAAGTGCAATGTCAAATGAGTGGAGTACTCTAAAAACACATAAATGAGCCACTCTGGGGCACTGGGCTCCTTCCGATGATGAACATGGGCATTGTAGTTTATTTTGAGTAAATCCCACATACACCACTCTGCTGCTGTCAGTACTTACTAGAATGGATCAATGAAACTATTTGTGACAAAAGAACATTTCAAAATGTAGGCTATGTATGTATGAATGGATGGTGTTTGTGTTGCTTGCCACAGACAAAGTGGGGAATTTGTAAAGTATTGAGTGACGGACTAATGCATTGTTGGTTTTGGTCTTATTAATGTGATTTGCTGCCTCCATGTTCCTGCTCGACACCCTGTGCTACAATTCTCTCTCTCTCTCTCTCTCTCTCTCTTTCTCTCTCTCTCTCTCTCTCTGTCTGTCTCTTTCTCTCACCCCCAACCGGACCAGGCAGATGACCACCCACCTTGAGCCATGGTTCTGCTCGAGGTTTCTGCCTCTTAAAAAGAAGTTTTTCCTTGCCTCTTTCGCCTAGTGCTTGCTCCTGGTGGGAATTGTTTCTGTAAACAACGTCACAGAGTCCGGTCTAGACTTGCTCTTTCATGAAAAGCGCTGTGTGATAACTGTTGTTGGGATTTTTTAATTGAATTGAATTGAATCTAGTTGACAATATAAAAAATACAGACAGCCTCCACTTTGGTTGAGTCTTACTCACAGTTAGCAGGTCATACTGCAGAACACTTGTGGTGCTGAGTCCGTGTCCCTTCAGTTAAACACTGGTTGATACTCATACATGACCTTCATTGCAGGTCGAGGTACTGAGGTAGAACATTGTTCCAGAACTGCTGAGAGTCATCTTGTTTCTTCACTCCAGCTCTCTGCTTTGTTCTTGGTGCCGGTTTGGGTGCTTCCTTCTGTTGTCTGTCTTTTCTGTCAGGAGGCAACTTCTGTATGTTTTTTGTTTTAGATGATTTTACCTTTTCCTCCACTTCTTCTTCCTCTTCTTCCTCCTCATCTCCTTCTTCCTTCTCCTCCTCCTCTCCTTCTTCTTTCTCTAGTCCTTCTTCCTCCTCCTCCTCCTCCTCCTCCTCTTCTTTACCTACTTTGTTAACTTCTGCCTTGCTCTCCTCATCTTCATTTTCTTCAGATTTACTACTTTTTTTTCCTTTAGGTTGTTTCTGTTTTGTTTCTTCTCTTTGATTTTTGAGTCTGCCCTCTATTTTTGGTTTAATCTTTGTTTCATTCTCTTCTTCCTCCCCAATTCCTTCCTCCTCCTCCTCCTCATCATCAGTCTCTTCCATCTCCTTTTCAGTAGCCACAATACTTTTCTCTTTTCTCATTATTTTTTTCTCCTTCTCAACTTCCCTCTCTTCCTCTTCTTCTCCTTCCTCCTCTGCTACATCCTCCTCACCCTTCTTCTTCTTCTTCTTCTTCTTTTCTTCCTCTGTAATCTTCGTATCCTCTTCTACCTCCTTCTCATCACCCTCTTCTTCCTCCTCCTCTCCTTCTTCCTCCTTACTTGCTTCTTCCTCCTCCTCTCCTACCTCCTCCTTACTCTCTTCTTTATCCTCCTCTTCTTCGTCCTCCTTACTCTCTTCTTCCTCTTCCTCTCCTACCTCCTCCATACTTTCTTCTTCCTCCTCACCCTCTTGTTCCTCCTCTTCATCCTCCTCATTTTCTTTATCGCTCATTTCATCTAGCTCTTCCTCATCTTCATCGAGCTCACTGTCTTCCTCTTCCTCATTTTCAACACTCACTTCATCCTGTTCCTCATCTTCCTCCCCTTCACTCTCATCTGTTTCTTCATCTTCTTCTGAATCTTTCTCAGTGGAATCTTTTTCTTCCTCCATTTCACCCTCTTCCTCTGCGTCAACCTCACTTTCTTCTTCTTCAGAGTCCGACTCTGCAGTGTCACCTTCGTCTCTGTCTTCCTCTGACTCTTTGCTCCTGCTGCTCCCCGACTCTTGACTACTTTCATCCTCTTCATCCTCACTCACCTCACTTTCTTCATTCTCTTCCTCACTTTCACTTCCCTCCTCCTCTGAGGCCTCACTTTCCTCAGACTCACTTCCTCCTCCACCTGTTTCCTCACTGCTTTCTTCTTCTTCCTCTTCAGCCTCTGTGACATCACTCTTCGCACTTCCGTCTTCCTCTTCACCATCTTCCTCTGCAAGTTCATTATCTTTCTCTTCCTCGCCATCTACAGAAACACTATCTTTTTCCTCCTCTAAGTCATCGCTACTTTCACTTCCCTCCTCCTCATCTTCTTCTCTGCCTTCCACATGGCTTCCACTCTCTTTATTTTTCTTTGTTTCTTCATCTTCAGTATCTGTTTCTCCTCCCTTATGATCCTTGTAGGTTTTCTTATCTTCTTTATGTTCTTGCTGGGAAGTTTCCACATCTGAGCCACTGTTCTTTCCCTCTGTTTGTGAAATGTCTTCATTCCCATCACTTTTCACCAGCCCCTGTTGTGACTGAAGGGTATCATTACGTTCTTCTTCTTGAACTACATTCTTCGTGACCTGAACATCTTTCTCTGTTCTTTGTTCTTCTGGATTTGACGCCTCTGTTGAAGAAAAATGTGACAATGTCGAGGAAAAGGAAGGTTGCATAACTGCACTCTGTTTTGTGAATTGCTTCACTCGACTGGGTGTTTTGGGTGGTGTAGAGGTAACTGTGTCACTGTCAGACTGTAAACCCCCTATGTTTGTCACTGCATCGCTAAGGCCTTTCAGAGCTGTACCTGCTATCCCCACAACAGGAAGAAGAGAGGCTGCGGTACTGAGGATTTCCCCCCATATTGGCTTCTCTTCAGTCAGGCTCTGAGCATCCTCTCTGTGTGTTCCAGACACAAGCGGATCACTATCAACAGGTTTGGGGCCTTGTGGGGATTTGGCACCACTGACGGGAATCACTTCTGTTCTCTGGGTGCTTTGAGAGGAGATAGGGTTACACAGAACTTCAATAGGTGTGGAAACTTCAGTCTGCTTACTCCTTGGCTCAGCCCTCGTAATATCTTCAGAGTCAGCTTCTCCTTTAACTCTGATTTCATCCCCTTCGCCTCCCCCTGGTTCCTTCAGTTTATATTCTTTTGCCTTCTTATGGCCCTTTACTTCAGCGCTGTCACCTTCAGGTATCTTCTGCTTATCTGTAGTTCTACCTTTCACTTTTTTAGCTTTCTTTAACTGACTTCCCACAACTTTAACTTTACTTTCACTTTTAACTGGAGTATTTCCTGCACCTTTACTTGGATTTTTGACTAGTGTGGATTGGATCTCATTCGGTTTCCCTTTAACTTTCCCAGGAATGGATTTCACACTTCTGGATTTCTTAGAATCAACCTGAGCTGGTATGAAGGCGGGTGTGGTGTCTTTTTTCTTATTTTGACCTCTTCCCAGTGCAGATTCAACCTTGTGAAAATCTTTTGTTGGAGTCGATATGAATTGCTGTGAATCCCGTTGCCTCTGCACTTCAACAGGTTTGACATCAATGGTTTCACTCTCGATCTCTGCATCTTTTTCTACTGATAATGAACTTCCCCTCTGGACAGATATGCTGGTTGTTTCATTTCCTGTAGTGACCTTCATAACAGAAGATGTCTTGACCAAAGCAGATGATTTTTTTTCATCCTTTTTCAGTGTCGAAATGAAGTTTTTTTTTAAAGCACTGGCTTTCATATCCTCTTGGTTTATAATACTTTCTTTCACATTTCTGTTTCTTATGTCATTTTCCTTCACTGCAGCCGCCAGTCTCTGCTGTGTCAGTGTCTTCCGGAAAGATTTTGGAGTTTTTGGGCTTGATGCTAATAGTTTTGGTGATTCCAAATGGGAAGTTTCCTTTCGAGCTATTCCGTCCTCATGAGCTTTGATTTTATTGGACTGCACGGTGATGTTCTCTTTGCCTTCAGATGTAACCTTTTTAGATGTGTTTTTCAGACTCTTTAAGCTCTTCAGTGGATACACTTCTTTCTTTAAAGAGCCTTTCAGAAGCCCTGTGGGTGAGGCCTTAAGAGGATTTTGTTCTGCCTTCCCATTGAACTGGAGCCGTTTGGCAAACAACTCTGCCTCTTTCGTAGTTTTTCTAAGAGCTCGGCCTTTCTTCTTTTCCTATAATAAATCACAGCGAAATAGGGATTTAGTCGGAAAAAAAAGAAAATACAGGCAGAAAAAGGTCATATGCCTGATAATAGCATGTTATAGAAAAGTAAAAGTTGGACCAGCACAGCAGTAAGCCTGCAATCAACATGGCTGCCTGTGTAGTTGTGGCATTTGATGTTTTATGTGTTTTACTGCCAAATGCATGTTGTCTCTAGTTTAAAGAAGCGGTTTCTATGACAACACTCAACACAGAATTAGAATTTGTTTGGAGATATGTTTCAGTAGTTTTTGTTTTGTGTAGATGTTATTCAGTTAAAATCGTTTGAAAAAAATTATAAATATACATCAGTAGGTTGGCAACGATACATAAAAAGGAAATACAATGCCAGTATAAAGTATATTTTGAATGCCATCATCATGTACAAATCCATTTTTGTACAGTATGATTTTAAACAAAATATATATTGAAAAGAATAAAAACAAGATCTTTAAAGTATGTGTATGGTGGGCATAAAGAACACAATGTAACAAAAAAAATCTGTCACTAGATTTAAATACAGCTGTGTGTGGGAGGTAAAGGAAACCATGGTGACAATTGAGAGAATCCTTATTTTTCCATATGCACTGGAGATAAACAGATGGTGGTTAATTGGGGGTCAGTCCCAGTTGATAGGAAAACAGACGGTCGTAACAGACTTTTAAATGCAAGTTCAATTAAAGCTGCAGGCAGCGTTGGACGGGAGCCCTCGCTTCTCTATGCGCGTCACGGTTACTGGCAGATGCCGCTCCTTGTGACCGTGCATTTGCTCAAACACTGCAAATCGTCACCAATGAAGGGAACTCCCTGTATAGTGTACATCAAACGGCTCATTTGTTATTAAATAGGCCGGGGCTTAAGCATATGGGGTGTGGCAAATTGTCGCCAATGAAAAGGGAACTCTATGCCAAATTCAATGATACCTCACACAAGACTCTACTTTAAATGGGTCACCAGTTATGAAAGGGACTGTGGCTTAAACATAGGGGGCGGGCCAAACCATGACAAATGACATATTATTATTACTAGAGTTCAATGATACCTCACACAAGACTCTACATCAAACGGGTAATTAGTTATGAAAATGGGCGTGGTTAATTTATAGGGGGCGGGTAAAACCAATCTCAGCACATGGGCGTGGTTAAAGTATAGGGGCTGGCTCAGTATCATAACAAGTAGACCACACATTCTAAGTTCCGTATCTTTTATCTGCCTTTATATGTCGTCAAGGTTAGCGTCTTATGAATCCTGAAAGGTTTCCAGCCAATTGGACGATGTACACTCAAGTTACACCCACTTCCTGTTTCAATTACGAAACGCACTAATTTTGGCCACCCAGCCACAGCCATGCCCTATGTACAGGGCATGGCTGTGGCCAGTATACAACATTGAGGTACCAGTAAGCAGTAAGTACAATATTGGGGTACTTGTATTGAGTATTTAAATTTTTAGCTACTTTTACATTCCTGATTGAAATATTACTTTAAACTTCACTTCATGTTTTTGACACCAGAAGTTACTAGGTATTAGTTAGTAGTAGGCTACTCAGATTTTGCTTAAAAATCCTATGAACAGCTTCTAAAATGATTGTTAGGGCTCCTGTTTTTTTTGGATAGTTTAGCACTGTGTTTCAGAGATGAAAATCAGCCCCTTGTGGTTGCCCCGAGAGGATTGGCTGGCGTGATGGCCCCGCCCACTTCCCTGTTCCGGGCCCCTGCTGTGGATTGGCGCGGCTGCTGGGAGTCCGGCCAATCAACATCCTCCAACAGACACCGGGAGATTTTAAAAAGAGCTGGGTCCTTCATTTCCGGGCGGTGAACGTTCAGTTCAGTCTGCCACACGGTCTGCTAGAGATGTTTGAAAAACCATTGTGCAGAGATTGTTTGAAACCTTTGTGCTAGAGATTGTTTGAGAAACCATTGTGCTAGAGATTGTTTGAGAAACCATTGGGGCTAGAGATTGTTTGAGAAACCATTGTGCTAGAGATTTTTTGAGAAACTATTTGTTAGAGGTGTTGTTTGAGAAGCTATTGTGCTGAGATTGTTTGAGAAACTATTTTGCTAGAACAATTGTTATTAGAAAGCTAGTTAAATCCTATTTTTGTGTTAAGCCTTTTTTTTTTGGTCTTTGTTATCTGTATTATTTTAATAATTTAAAGGGGTGCTGTGCTTCTTTGGTTTGTTTAGGATAATCCTTGTTTATTAGGCAGCCCCATTATCTCCTTTGGTTTGTTTATTGAAGTGATTAAACTTCCTTTAATTTACTACACCTTGTTGCCCTCTGTCTTTGATTATCCACATTAAATCCGGGTTTATGTTCGCCCATCTTTACAACGGGCCAGGTCGTAACATATGGGGGCTCGCCCGGGATCTACTACGTTAATTTGGTAATGGTTGACTTTTTTGGATTAATTGGTTGGCCCTACATTAATTAAAAAATTGGGAGAATGTGGAAAAACGAGAAAAACGGTATTGGGGGGGTAGTGTGGTTTGATAAAGGTTAATTGGTTAACAGGAAGGGGCAGCTGGCTACTTGAGTCCCACCATGGCAGAAAAGTTTTTTTTTGGGAAATTTTTGGAAAACCTACTCTGCCCAACTTCACAATTGTAGGAAGGATGACCTAATAGTTTTAGTGTCTCACTTCAGTCTTGATATATCTAAATACTGGTAAAAAAGGAACTTAGAGATGGGGTTTATTGGTGGTTGGTGGATAAGGGGGTACTGGAGGTAACTGAACAACCAGAGCCTGCTGTACCTTTTGCCAACATCCTACAGACGCTGAAACTCCCATAGTCTCCAGGGAGGGCGCCAGGGCAGGTGAGCTGGAGAAACCCCTGTTTACCCCTCCCCCAGGTATGACCCATCCCCGCAGAGCGGTACTGGCTCCGGGGACGAGGCACGGTGAAAGTCCGCCTCCCCCGGGTTTGCAAATGGAGGTCAGGATAAAGAGCACCAGGGGCAGATGCAGCTCCAGTTGGAGGTAAAGCCCCTGGAGTTTGAGGCTGAAAAGGGCAGTGAGGCTGCGTCGACTGAGAGGGAAAGTCTCTGACGCAGGGCAGATTGCTCCAAGGTTCAGGTATGGCATCCCCCTCCCCACTGCTCCCAAAATACCAAAAATAGTATTTGATATTGGTAAAATGTATCTTTTGTCCCTACATTCCGTGAGAGCGAGGTTGTTTTCCTATTTTAACGTGTTTGAGAGAATGCTAGGGCACTGCCTGGCCACCTGAGGTTTGGACACTCCTACTTCAGTGAAGTCCATGGTAAGGCTCAAGCTGCTACGCTTCCTTACCTGTAGAAGAGAGGTTTAGATTATGGACTGTGAAATCTGCGATATCCCAACCTATGAGCTCGTGCCTGAAGCGTACAGACAAAAGTTTAGAAATCACAGAAAAACTTCTGTAAGACGCCCCTCGAGTTTGTCCTTTGAGAAAGCAGCGCTTTTTTGATAAGTGGTGCCAAACTTGTAAAGTCACTGATTATAGTGTTTTAAGGGAATTGGTTCTATTGGAAGATTTAAAAAGTTTGTTTCCAGATGCATTGTGTTTATCCTGAATGAACAAAAGGTAAAAAAAACATTTCTGCTGCTGCTATGTGGCTGAGAGTATGTATTGACACACAAAATCGGTTTTTGTTCCAGTGGAACAGCCAGTCGTGCTCGACCCCTCCACGAACTCAGCCACGGTTGTACTCCGCCAAAGAAGGAGGAAAGGGAATGTTTTTAACGTCATAAGTAGGACATGTGATTTGCTAATTGCACGTTCTGAAACAGAGGGATCAGTCTTCTCGATCTACTCAACCAAAAGGAGGGGGGTTAATCAAAGCAGATCTGGCTGTGTGAACACACGCTCATTAGCTCACCCAATTTGATGATTGTTTTAAGCCCTTTGTGTTTGACGCCAAAGTGCGCTAACGGGGGAGACAGGTGATGAATGTTCTGTG
Organism: Etheostoma spectabile; assembly: GCF_008692095.1. Lineage (NCBI taxonomy): Eukaryota > Metazoa > Chordata > Actinopteri > Perciformes > Percidae > Etheostoma > Etheostoma spectabile. Next base: position 5,560,684 of record NC_045743.1, on the reverse strand, counting down.
CGTGTATTGCGAGATACTGCTTGCTCACAGTCTGTAATCTTGCACAAGCTTTGCCTTTTTCTAACAATTCTGCTTGTGGTTTTAGTGCTATACTCCGGGAGTCGAGATGGGTATGTGCCGCGACCCGTACACTTATTTACACCGGTCTCCCCTTGTCACAGGTCATTTCCCTATTGCCGTTGTGCGACGAACTGCCAATTCAAGGTGTAATGGTCTTAATGGTAAATATCGCTGGAGGTAAAGTTACGCCCCTTTGGAAGTCTTAGACCAAAACCCCCGGTATTGTGACCCAGCAGCTTAATGAGGCTCCGTAAATTTTGTTTTCGGCCTGCGCTGTTACTCGTGCGCGTGCACGAGAGCTTGAAAAGGACACAAAACATGTACCCTTATCTGACACAATGTTTTCCTTCTATTTTTTCTGGACCAAGGGGAATTGAGAGTCCTGGAACCGAATCTTCGAATGTGGCCCGACGGGCAACTGCAAACAGCTGCCCCAGTTTTGCCATGTTTAGCTGGAGAGAAACTTCCCAGTCACCAGAGCCCATTTCAGTGAACTGCAGCAGAAGTGGATCCTACACTGACGGACTGTTATGCAAAAGTGGTGAGTGACAGCAGAGCAACAGGTGAGAAAGTAGCATACCTTTTTGATGGTGATGTGTTGGGGTTCGTAAGTGGTGCTCGTTGTTGACTAATGATTCAAATAGTGATTCAGTTTATCAGATAGTGGTACCTGTTTCTTGCCGACAGAAACGTGTTATCCGTGGCACATGAAGGTAAATGGGCTGGGCATTGGGGATAAAAAAGACTATCGTTCTATTCTAAGGCTTTTTATTGGCCTCCGGCTAAAAATTGGACGTTGCTAAACATTGTCGAAATTGTATGTGTGCAGATTGTGGGAACCTAACCAAGCTGTCCCTCCCGCGCCATTACATCCTATTCCTGTGATTTGGGGAGCCCTTCGAGCGCATAATTATTGATGCGTTGGTCCGTTGCCTCGAACCAAAAAACGGGAATCAATATTTGCTGACTATTATGGGTACCGCAACTCGCTTTCCAGAAGCCATTCCGCTTCGAAAAATCACCGCTAGCTCAGTTGTTAAAGCTTTGACAAAGTTTTTTCCACGTTTGGTACCGAAGTGTTCAGACAGACCAAGGGTCTAACTTCCAGTCGGACTTTTCAACCAGATCTTGAAACTTTAAAATACAGCATGTTGTGTCGTCTGCCTACCACCCTGAGTCCAAGGCGCTCTAGAGCGTGGCATCAGACATTAAAGTCCATGCTCCGGAAAATTTTTAGAGACAGACAACGTGGGATGAGGGGATTCGTTGTGTTTTTTTGCCGCTCGGATGCAGTCCAAGAATCTATTGGATTCCAGCCCGGTGAACTTGTTTTTGCTCACAAGCCCCGCGGCCACTTAACTCTGCATGATCAAAATTATTCTGTGAGCGTCTCCCAAAACAGAAATACTGATATGTCCGTAAGTTCCGCGAGCGTTTGCGGGTGCTAATGCTCCGCTAAAGACAGTCTTAGGGAAAACACAAACCACGATGAAACTTACTACGACCGCTCAGCTGTGCGCCGTCATTTTAAACCCGGAGATCAGGTTTTGGCATTGTTGCCCATTTCGGCTTCAGGCCTATCTGCAAGTTTGCAGGACCTTATGTTGTTAGGGAACCCCCACTTAGGGACACTATTATGTGCTTAGTACTCCTGACCGTAGACGCAAAACCCGAGTTTTTCATGTAAATGCTCAAACTTATCATACAGCTGATGTTACAGCTTCGTCTGCTGTTCATACCTGTCACAGGGTTGCTGCCATTTTGTGACTGACACTCCCTTTTGAAGACGATAACATGTCCCACCCCCTTATGGCTGCGCGTCTTCCCAATTCAGCGGCACTCGATAACTTGTCGACACAGTTAGTACATTTAACTGCAGCACAACAAGAGGATATGAGAGTTTAGTTAGCGATACCAGTGTTGTTCAGTATATTCCGTCCTGCACTAAAGTGCTTAAACATGACTAGACGTGCAAGATGCGCGTCCGATTAAGCACATGCTTACGCGTTTAACCCGTTAAACGAAAATGATGAAACGGAGGTAGAGTATCTCCTTAAAAAAACGGATTAGCCACTGTAAGCGCCAGCTCTTGGAGTTCCCCTTGTTTGGTGGAAGCTAAGCCCGATGGGACTCCAAGGTTCATTACAGACTTCCGTAAAGTAACGCCGTCACAGTCAAAGATTCGTATCCCCCCCCGCGGATGGAGGACTGTATTGACAATTTGGTGCCGCCAGTTTGTCATAAAAAATAGGGCTATTAAGGGTTTCTGGCAGGTACCTTTAAACGGACCGTGCCGCTGAAATTTCTGCCCCTTTTTTACCCCTGATAACTTCTGTCAATACAAGGGTTTTGGCTTTTTTGGGATGTGCAATGCACCCGCACATTTCAGAGGTTAGTTGACACTGTGTTGTAGGCTTGCCCAAATGTAACGCTATTTGGATGATTGTTGTTTATGCAGAGACATGGAAAAACACATGAGGTGTTGGGAAGGTCTTGAACGTTTGGCCCGCGCCACGCTGACCCAAATTAGCTAATGTTTAATTTGGGAGAGCTACCGTTCGTATCTTGGACAGAGGTAGGACAGGGTCAGGTGCGACCTATTGAGGCTAAAGTGCCGCTATTAGAGATTGTTCCATCCCCAAAACCGGAAAGCGTTGCGACAATTTTGGGGATGGGTGGTTATTACAGGAGTTACTGTCGTAACTTCTCCAGTGTTGTCATCCTCTAACCAGTCTAACAAGTCCTAAAATAGACTTCGTGGGACTCAGGAATGTCAGGTTTGCATTCGATAGGTTAAGCGTTGCTCAGTCATTCTCCTTGCTCGCTGCGCCTAGCTTTTCCAAACCATTTACACTTGAGGTGGACGCCAGCGCGGTGGGTGCAGGGGCTGTTCGTTACAGGAAAGGGATGGTGGAGTGATCATCCTGTTCATTTACTCGCGAAAGTTCAACAACACCAAACCAACTATTTCCCCCATTGAAAAGGAAACTCTTGCTCTGTTGTTACTCTTTAGCATTTTGAAGTCTATGTAGGATCTACTGCTCTGCCCGTCGTTGTGACACTGATCATAATCCCCTTGTTTTCCTGTCTCGCATGTTCACCCCCAACCAGCGGACAGCGCTGGGCTTGCTTGTGCAGGATTACAACTTAAAAATACTTCATAAGAAAGGCCCGACAATGTGGGAGCTGATGCTTTTTCTAGGTTGTGATGCTGTTATTATGTGTTCTGTTATGATACTCAAGTCTTGGGGTTGCATTTTAAGGGGGAGGGTGTTACGTCTCCTGTATTTTTGGGATAGTTTAGCACTTGTGTTTCAGAGAGTAAATCAGTCTGTGTGGTTGCCCGGGGGAGGATTGGTGGGTGATGGCTCCGCCCACTCCCTGTTCCAGGCCCTGCTGTGGATTGGCGCGGCGCTGAGATCCGGCCAATCAACATCCTCCAACGACACCGGGAGAGTTTAAAAGAGCTGGGATCCTTCAGTCCGGGCGGCTGAACGTTCAGTCAGTCTGCCACACGGTCCCCGCTAGAGATTGTTTGAGAAACCATGTGCTAGGATTGTTTGAGAAACCCTTGTGCTAGAGATGTTTGAGAAACCATTGGCTAGAAGTTGTTTGAGAAACCATTGTGCTAGAGATTGTTGAGAAAAACCCTTGTGCTAGAGATTGTGTGAGAAACATTTTGTTAGAGAGTGTTGTTTGAGAAGCTATTGTGCTAGAGATTGTTTGAGAAACTATTTTTCTAGAAACAATGTTATTAGAAAGCTAGTTAAAACCATTTTTTGTTAAGCCTTTGTTTTTTGGTCTTTTGTTATCTGTATTATATTTAATAAGTAATGGGGGCGTGCTTCTTTGGTTTGTTTAGGATAATCCTTGTTTATTAGGCAGCACCCATTATCTCTCTTTGGGGTTTTTTTTATTGAAGTGATTAAACTTCCTTTAATTTACTACAACCTTGTGCCCTCTGTCTTTGATTTTCCACATTCATCCTTGTTTATGTTACGCCCCCCTCTTTAACAAGGGGCCCGGTCGTAACAATGATAAATATTTTAGCACCAAAAAACATCTTATTTAGTAATTTCAATCACTCAACCGAGTCCTTACAGCCTTATTTATTAATCTCCCAGTGTTGTAAGAATATTCCAATATGTTTAAATGCCAATGAACTTGTGTTTTCTGAAAAGTTATTTTTTACAATTCTAGTAAACTACCTTATTCGTTCTTGTCTCAAGATACAGAAATTAATTTTTAAATCATTTTTAATGATTAAAATAGATATCCTTACTGTAACATGTTGTCACTTGTTTTTAGAAAACAAGGTTTGCAGGACTTAATTACATATCATATACAATATAAACCATCAAGTTTGTGCCATGTTTTTTTGCATAATGACTACTTTACTTTTGATAATTTAAGTACATTTTGTTGTTATAAAGTAAATATAATTTTGAACGCAGTACTTTTACTGTTAAAGTACAGATTACTAAACAGCACATGTTGCTCTTTGACACACAACTACGCAGGAAAGTTTACAGCTTGCTTCATCATTGGCTGTGGAACTACTAATACAATGTGGCAAGATTCCTGCAAACTTTGTATGTGTATGTGTGTGTGTATCTGAGTGAGTGTTTGTGTATCTGAGGCTGGAGCCCAAACACATTTGTTTTCCCTAATCTCTTTCCTAATCTCTGAATCTACTTTGAGGAGATTCATAATACATATTCTTGGGGGAAAAAAACAAATTAGTGTGAAAAATCAAAAGACTAAAACACTGAATTCAAGTATTATACTAAATGGAAAATGTCTCAACAGACACACACAGACCCATACACATTCAGTATGTATGCTGAGCTATGCACATTTCCTGGAAAAGTCAGTGAGCGTTCAACAGTGCTGCTTCCTGCTCTGGAGTGCACATAATCTAAACCACAACCAAGAAGCCTAAAGAGGAAAATAACATTCAACTAACTGTGTGTTTATGAGTCTGTGGACAATTTATTGTATTTCTCTACTCTTTCAAAGTCAAACCAAACATCTCTTACCACATTTGGCAAAAAGTCAGAGTCAACTCCTTTCTCCTCCAACTCTTCTATGACAAATTGGCTCTGAGTTGTTTCTCTCTCTGAAAGAGATAAGACAATGTGAGTATTAATTTAACGGCTGTACTGTACAGTATCTAACACAAGATCAAAACTCTGCTTACCATTTGTTAAAGTTGTAGGTTGAAAATACCTGTTTGTGGCGAGACAGGATGCTCTTCCTCACTGAGATGTTTCTTTGAACTATCACTTGAGGGTCTGGTGGGGCTGCAGGGCTCTTTAGGTGATAGAGGAGATTCTTCAATGAAGGCTTTTTCAGTGGTTTTATTCAGTCTTTTTTTTGGCGTCCGTTTTGGAGATACTGGGGTGTTATGTTTAGTTATACACTTTGGTGACAGTAAGGGAGGATGTAGTTCTTTGGATTTAGACTTTGATTTACTTGATTTATTCTGAAAGGTGTTGGATGATTGAGAACGTGGGCTCGTTGGCTCAGAGGGTAACACTGGAGATCTGGGAGAGAGTGGTGGGCTTAGTGTTGCTTCTGATTGTGGTTTGGGGGATGAGGAAGGGGTAGTAAAGTCCTTTGAGAGCATTTTAGGGGATTTGGGGATATTTCTGGATGTTTGCCAGGAGATGTTGAGAAAGCCAGAATTTAGACGTGGGAGGTTCTGAAACGTCTTCCCAAACAGCTCCACAGAGCTTCCCTAAAAGACAGGACAGGAAAAACAGCAAAAACATTACTGAGTAAAAGACACACACACACACACACACACACACACACACACACACACACACATACGGGTTTTTGTGGTTTAGCCAGACTTTTTGTCCAAACAGGCCCGGGTGTGGTTTAGGTGGACTACCCTTTCCTGAGGTCCTAGAGCTATGGGAGTTTGATTTAAACACTGTAAAAAAATTGAAAAAAATTCACATCACTTTAGACTTCGGATACACCCTTCAGAGCTCGATACACCCCCCCCCTAAAACTATGGTGGTTTGTAGAGACAGTTCCACTTTTGACAAATATGCGGCTTATAAGGACCAAAAAACATTACTGGGACTTTAAAGGGACAATGACATCACTTTTTAAATACCTGCTAATTAACATAAACACACATTAACCTGACATCACGAAGGAATATTGGGACTTAATTTTTTTTTATTGTATAACTCAAACAACCACCATTGTCAGTTGGTAACACTGACCAACAGTCAGATAGCAGCCTAGAACAGCTAAACAATAAATTGTCACACAACACAAATGCCATGACCAGTTAATTTAGCTTTTTTTTACTCAATTCTCACCGGTTGCAGAACGGCTGCGTGTCAGGTCCGTGCTCCGCCGTCCTTCAACGCCCACCAGGTCCGGATGCGGCCATGACTGACAGCTGAAGTCTCAAGGATCCGCGAGATCACGTAAAAATAGAACCACAAAACCACCACCAGTTAGTTTCTAAAACATCCGGTTCATTTTCAAAATAAAATACACCATGCTCACGGTGGATCATATCTCCCTGCACTCCACCTTGGAAACAACACAGAGTTGTTCCCCTCTACTCCTCTGGATGGAAACTGGTGGTAGTTTTGGGGTTTTGGGGTCCTTGTGACTTCAGCTGTCAGTCATGGCCACTGCCATTCTGCAAAAAATGTGAACGGCGGAGCACGGAGCCGTCATGCAGCCGTTACGTATCCTGTGGAAATTGGGGGTTACCTAACTTCAAAAGGCCCATGGTTTCTAATAAGAAAAATAAATAAAACTGTGCCGTTTGTTTTGGTGGATTTTTGTACTGAACCTTTAAAACACCATTACAACCTATAACACTTTAACAACTTGTAACACTTTTTAAAACAAACACCACCACAACCGTCAGTGGATTTAAATCGTATCTTTTTGGGACTGCCTCTTTGAAGCTACTCCTCTGTTTCGAAGTCCCTTATATTTATATAATATATATATCTATATATTTTGCACGGTTCTCTGTGCCAACACGAGGTCTTTCACCAGTTTGCAGGGACTGCATTCAGTTTTGGTGGCCATCTTTCTTCTGCTTATATGATTTCTGAAATGTTGCATTACTGCGGCGCCCTCAGCCTTAGACCACACTTTCTTTGCAATTCTTCTGGATCCATGCGCTTTATCAGCATAATTCCCTGGAAAAGAGACAAACAAGAAAAAAAACCATATCACAACAAAATGTTGAAGCCATCAAAACATGAGTTCAGTTAATGCTACAGTTGGCAAGAATTTGCAATTTACATTTCTTAATAATTCACTCTGGGTATCAGTTGATCACTCACTCAATGTCATTTCACCAACTTTACTAGCCCACATAAGTATGTATTAAAGTCATCAGAATTAAACATTTTTAGAATGTCTTTGCTGTTCATCTATTTAAGTGGCTTTTGATATTTTAATTCATTTTAAGTTCACAGTTATTAGTACTACAACTAGTAACATGTCTTAAGTTATTTTGGTATATACTTCAACACTGTATTTTAAATGAAAAAAGACTGAGGTTTAAGGTCTGATTCTCAGTTTAAATCTGATTTCATAGGGATATATAAATAAATAGTGTAGGAACTTTGTCTTAAAGTTTATTCTTGATATTGAAAAACACATTAATTATGTAACAACCACAATCAGCCTAATACTACTTTTACCCTGGTAATTTTCCAGGTTTTGTGACATTTGAGACTCAGTCATTCAGACCAATTCATTTTTAGTCTTTTAACCAACTTGTCAAAAGAGAATAGAACATACTCACTTGACGATTGAGTGAACATATGAAGAGAAGAAGATAACTTACTTTTATCTCAAATTCAGAATACATTCCCTGCAGATAAGATGTTTCATACAAGTGCAGTACAGTTAAATGTAGGGCTATTTATTTATGCATTTTGAGACAGAAAACACAGAGATGTGCATAAATTTCCTTGGATAGAATCCCACTGTGGATGTTACAGTTTTGTGGCATGTGTAGAATACACTGCAAAGTCATTTTTGGTCTTTGATTTTATTCCTAGTCAGCTACAGCAGTCAGTGAAGCTACAGTACTGACTGCTGGAGCTGTTCTGTTAAGGGAGTTGGGCAAATTAAGACTTCCATTGTATGGTATAAACCACTGTTCTGTACATAAGACATTAAACCTCTTGAATCTGAATCTTACCTTCAGAGGGAGGTATACTCTCATCCACTGTGGACGACACAAATGACACCGATCCTGTTGAACACACAATTTAACAAAAGTTACTTTTGTCTGTAAGCGCTACAGCAGTCAGTGAAGCTACAGCAGTCAGTGAAGCTACAGCAGTCAGTGAAGCTACAGCTACAGCAGTCAGTGAAGCTACAGCAGTCAGTGAAGCTACAGCTACAGCAGTCAGTGAAGCTACAGCAGTCAGGGAAGCTACAGCTACAGCAGTCAGTGAAGCTACAGCAGTCAGTGAAGCTACAGCTACAGCAGTCAGTGAAGCTACAGCTACAGCAGTCAGTGAAGCTACAGCTACAGCAGTCAGTGAAGCTACAGCAGTCAGCGAAGATTTGGGTAAAGGAAGACTTTCATTGTATGGTATAACATAACATTTTATGACTTCTTTGTTTTGGTTCTACCAGTCTGTAATGGTCAGTATCATCTCTGCTATGGTGTGCTGGGTATGTGACATCAGGGCTGGTGGTACTAACTAACTGGGCAAGCTGTTGAGAAGGCCAGCTCTGTGGTAATGATGGATTTAGACAGTGTGGATGCAGTGAGAGACAGATGAAAGGGACGCTGAAAACTAAAGGACAACCCCTCTCTTCCTTTGTGTGGAGCTGAGGCAGTTCAGGAGCATGTGTAGCCATAGGCTCAGTGAGCTGCCTTTCTCTAAGCACTTGAGGGGCACTTTCATACCATTAACCATCAGACTTGTACATATTAATACTATTTCATGGTATTGTATTTTATTGTTCTTCATAGCATCTTATTTATACAGCTTATTTATAGTGTATCCTAGATGAAGATATACCTTCCTTATATTTTTAAATTGTAGATGGGAATTTGTGGTTAGCCTTAGTGTCAGGAGCAGACTTGTTGCAGCCCAGTATAACTAATAGTGTGTCTATCCTTTACATGTAACCAAACAACATAACATTGACATTATATCACATCTGGTGACAGGACCCTCTAAACTGTAACAACCTCACTAGTCACTTCACTAAGTTGTACATCAGATATAACTTACCTGTTCAACGTTGGTGAGTGGGCCGAGCTCTGGACTAGTCTGGGTCGGCTGACGGCTGTATGGATGCATGTGCTCTCAGTAGTCAGCTGTAGAAGATGAAACAGAGACAAAAGGACAATAAAGAGAAAGTCCTACAGATGGTATTTGACATCTGAATCAGAAAAAAACAAATAAAACAGTCTAGCGTTGACAGAAAGCAATGCACTAATGCAATGTAAAATAACCTGAAGGGAGAAAAAGAGTCATATAATTCTGATTAGATTAACCAGTAACATATACTTACCACCACAGTTTTCCATTAAAACGGAACTCAAACATGAACACTTTGAGCAGGTCCTGGGAAATTCTGTGTCTCCTCTCACATTCTTGCTTATCCGATCACCTCTGTATTCCAGTAGAAAGTCTCCCTTTTCAAACGGAACAGGGGTGAAGATGCCACGACCTAATTCATAAAAAAACAAAACAACAAATAAGTGGCAAAAAGTGAAATGTATTAAAGTTTAATCATAATTAAACAGAAGATCTAACTTACCTTTTACAGCCTTGATGTACTTGATTTCAAGTCCCACTTTGTCTCTTTTAGTAGTAACATAAAATCTTGCATCATCCTTTAGATTAATGTGTCCACGCCGCTGCATGTTTACGGTTTTCCGCTGTCACAGCCTAAATAACCAAATGTGATTGTCGTTATTATAATAGTCACTGGGACAAGCATGATCAGAAAATATAAGTCTGGGTAAATTAGTAACTTACAATTCTCATCTGGACAGAAGCCAAATGATGTGCTCATAACTGCCCCATGCATATTTTGATTCTTTTAAGAATACATTAAAAAGTGTAACAACATCTACAACAACACAAAGTACCAGGCTAGTGGCAGTCTTTACTACATAACAGGAGGATGACAGTTGCTTTAATCTCCAGCTGTGCTGGACCACATTCAGACTAAACTACATCCTGCCTACAACTGATGGAAAGTCAATGACCCCATCAGATAATTTCTCTAATCAAAAACCAAATGGAGTGAATCTCTAGTAGGCTTCATAGACCATGCTGCTTAGTGTTATCATCCAAAAATAACAGACAGGTAGCAAGAAAACAGGTTTTAACTAACAGCAGCTGTGTTTAGCTTTCCAGGATAAAATCTTAAAATGATAAATATTCTGTCTGATTCTCTTCTCTTTATAATCATACTCTACATGTTCTCTTTCTTCATGTAACAGTAGTGGGATTCACATTGTGAATTGGGTTTGTAAATCCTTTTAAATTTGGTTTCTTTGGTCAATATGAATTACAGATTATTATGACATGAAATGTTATCACTGTGATGCTGTTTTAGAATTATTCAAATAATTAAAATGCAACTGACCGGTCAAAGAATGGTCAAAAGTATGTAAAACTACAAGAGAAAAGGCAGTCCCATCCACTACAGCCTTACTAGATTCAATATAGACATATTTTTCTCTACAAAAGTATTTAATTCTCTAAAACAAACCCTGTGGTTAAAGTTAAGGCTTCCAGGTCCAGACTAAAGCTAGCCAGGTGGACACAGCCAGGTGGACACAGACAGGTGGACACAGACAGGCAGTTACATCCACCTGTTAATCAACTTAGTACAGACCAGGAAACCCAAAGAGGACATCATCAATATTTCTAATGTGTCTGACAACATTATGGAAAGGATTTCTAAGGAGGCCGACCTTTCTGTTAAAGATTACGATCATTTTTTAAAGCATAAAATCCGCAAAATTGCGTTCGTTAAACCCACCAGACTCCATGTAAGTAATCAGTAATTTTAGCATCGTAAAATACGGCTTTCTAAAACATCTCTGAGGTCTGAGCAGCGCTGGCTCTGGTTGTCTTTGCGACTACCGACTCTGTTTGGTCAGTGTTTTCTTTCTTTTATTCCAATTTTGGGTCTATCAGTTACAGTGAACACCGGGATAGATCCTCGAAAGAAGCTAAACTAGCTACGTAGACGCTGAACGAGGCTTAACGGACGGCATGCTCATTGTATGGTATAACATAGCGTTTGATGACTTCTTTGTTTTGGTTCTACCAGTCTGTAATGGTCAGTATCATCTCTGCTATGGTGTGCTGGGTATGTGACATCAGGGCTGGTGGTACTAACTAACTGGGCAAGCTGTTGAGAAGGCCAGCTCTGTGGTAATGATGGATTTAGACAGTGTGGATGCAGTGAGAGACAGATGAAAGGGACGCTGAAAACTAAAGGACAACCCCTCTCTTCCTGTGTGTGGAGCTGAGACCATTCAGGAGCATGTGTAGCCATAGGCTCAGTGAGCTGCCTGCCTCTAAGCACTTGAGGGGCACTTTCATACCATTAACCATCAGACTTGTACATATTATTACTATTTATTGTATTTTATTGTTATTTATAGCCTCCAATTTATACACAGCTTATTTATATTATATCCTACATGAAGATATATCTTATTTAATTTTTAAATTGTAGAAGGGAATTTGTGGTTAGCCTCAGTGCCAGAAGCTGACTTGTTGCAGCCCAGAATAACTAATAAAAGGTGCCTATCCATTACATGTAACCAAACAACATAACATTACATCACATCTGGTGAAAGGACCCTCTAAAATCTAACGTCCTCCCAAGACATACTTGTGTTGGGTTCAACGTTTGACACACATACACTCAGATAATATACTGACTGAAGCTTGGAAAAGCATGTTCAGACAACGTCCTTGTAAATCATTGTCCACATAAACCACATATAAGGCGACAGCACACACACACACACACACATTCAAATAGGTTGGTAGATTTAACATATGGCCACAAGTAACTTCACTAAGTTGTACATCAGATATAACTTACCTGTTCAACGTTGGTGAGTGGGCCGAGCTCTGGACTAGTCTGGGTCGGCTGACGGCTGTATGGATGCATGTGCTCTCAGTAGTCAGCTGTAGAAGATGAAACAGAGACAAAAGGACAATAAAGATAAAGTCCTACAGAGGGTATTTGACATCTGAATTAAAAAAATAAAAATAAAACAGTCCAGCATTAACAGAAAGACAGAGGAAAAATTGCTTTAAAACTCACTAACAACTTTTGTAAGATATTACCATATCAGTAATGACGATATACCTCTTCAGTATCATCAAGGCCCGGTAAAAAGGAAAAAAGAAAACACCTGAAACTCAAATGTCCATCTCTGACTAAACAAATAACAAGTCTCAGCTAAGTCATTCATCATATCTTTAAAACAGGAGGCAGTCAGATCCAGTTGTGACCACTGTAGCCTGAAGCTACTAACCTTAATATAAATTATATAGGCTATTTGTGTTAGTAGCAACAACCTTGAGGCTACTTAACACCTCATTTGGTCACCACTCCTTCCAGTTCTTAGCTGCAGATGACTGAAATGAACTACAAAAAACCTCTGAAATTCAAAACCCTTATCCCATTCACAGCCTTTAAAGTACGGCTGCCTGCGCTCCTGTCTGATGACTGTCCATGCTAACTGTTCTGCATCTGTACCGTACTACGCTGCGTTAGACCCTGAAACTTATATATTTACTCACATAGGCAGCTACGAGTTCGAATCACAGTTAATACATTTATTTTTTCTACTTTTAAAAGGGATAAATACTTTTCTACGTCACATGCAGTGGTGTAGTGGTAAAAAAAAGAGGTGGGTAAACTATAAATTCTGTAATCAGGTGGACCACGACGCAATCACCGATAAGGTGGGCCACGATCTACTGGTGTATCTTGATGACATTGCTATAGTCATTTATCACTGGTTGTTCCCTCATAGGTCACACAATGGTTATTCAGTTCATACATTAATCAATGTTCTTGTTAAAAAGACTCAAGAAGGAATTATATGGTTGAAATCTATAAAGTTACTAAATGACAAAACAGAGACAACAAGAATATGTGTAAAATATTCACATTTAACAAGCTGGAATCAAAGACCTTTTTACTTTTATCTTAAAAAAATTACTCAAACCAATGAATCAATTATCAAAATAGTTGGTGATTAGTTTTTAATATATACACACATAGTAAAAACTCCATGGATTTTCTCCATAAGAATTTAGATTATCAGCCATAATGTATAAACCATCCCAGGAAGACTGACCCAGTTTCTGCTCCTGATGAAGCTAGAAGTCTGTATGATATCAACCTTGTAACATTATAAGAAAAACAATTATCCACTATCTTACGTAGAAAAACTACATTACCCACAATCCTAAGCGTAACAGCAACGTTTCTGATTGGTCAAACTGCCTGTTACCATAGAAACGTTTACCGTACCCGCGAAACTGCGAACAGCTAGAGCGACAACAATAACTAGCTAGCTGACTAGCAAAGGGAGATCCTTGTCACTAACATCCAGTTATTATCAGACAATATGTCCTGAATTTCACTAATGGGAAAAGGTAGCTAGGTGACCTGCAACTTCATGTCTGAAAGGGGTAGCTAGCCTCCACTACATCACTGGTGACATGTGTTTACTTAAACAGGCTCTGAAGACGAATAGGTGTATTTAATACAACGTGTTAGACATTAACAGGAAGAGCAACGCTGTGTTCCTGTTTAACAGCAAACCACGTTCCTAAGGGGACGGACAGGTTTCCTCAGACTAGACTCCAGACTAGACTCCAGACTAGACTCCAAAGACAAACCAGAGAGGTAACGTACACGTCGTTATGTTGAACATTTTAATGACAACTTAACAAAAAGGCATTCACGCGGACAGCTACGTATTCTCTTCCCGTTTTTAACAGCTGTCGTCACTACGACAACAACAGATGCTTTTGGCTGACGGTCGCCAGTTAACACGGACTCTCGTTAAACCGGAACACCGGGCCGGACCACTAAAAAGTAGCTAAACTAGCTACGGAGCTCCGTAGCTACGGAGCCGCTAAACAAGGCTCAACGAGCGGCATGGGGCCACGCGCCGCAGCCATAGCGCAACTTGAATGAGCTAGCTAGCTTTCGTTTTAAAAATGACCAAAACTGAAGTAGTGACACTGTTGGTCCTGTCCTCATGTCTACCTGCTGTCCTCCACCTCTTTAGTCGGAGGTTTAATGAGCAGGACATGTTGATAGCCACTCAAGCTAGCTCAGCTAACATTGCTGCGTATGCTTGTAAATATAGCATTTTAACGTATTGCATAAATGCAACTATATTAACAAATATAAATCTTACCTGTATGTATTTAATCCCAAAGTAAGTCCATGACGTCTGGCTCCCATTTTCCGGGTTTCCTCTATTTAAGTTGTAAACAAGGACGTCTTTCTGCAGCTTCGGATATTTCCGGGCAAACGCCGGCAGGTCTTGAGATCGACTTCCGGGTGGTACCGCTTACGCGCGAAAACCAGCCAATCACAAGTCAGCCCGGCCGAATGCTCAGCGTGTGTGTGAAATGTGTATGAAACTGCAATTCTAGAACTCAGCAGTGGCGGCGCACTTCCGATACACTGGGATACACTCAAAATCAGGTCTACGGTATATTAGGACTTTGAAGAAAAAGAGGATTTGAGTTGTTTAGGCAAGGCAAGGCAAGGCAAGGCAGCTTCATTTGTATAGCACATTTCAGCAACAGGGCAATTCAAAGTGCTTTACACAAAAAGCACTTAGTTTAGACACTACAAAATGCAATTCCGCTCTGTTTTACGGGGACTTTGGCATAGTCCCTGTAATCCCCTTAGGTCCTCGGAGCCCAGGTGAAATGTCAGGTATTTTGTCCACGTAAACCACATATACCAACACCCCACACACACACACACACACACACAACACACACACACACACACACACACTACAGTAGATTTACAACTTGGTGTAACACTGCACCCTACTGGAGTTAAATGTGATTTCAATTATCTAAAGATGAGACAAACTTTCTGCAGGGTCAACCAAGTTCAGTTAAAACCTGTTTAAGACCTTTTAATACCACATAGAATGCAAAATAACAAAATAATACCCGTTTCAAAATCTTTCTTGTTAAAGTGTGCAAGTATAATAAAAAAACAGTTGAATTACTAGAATGATTTTTTATAATATCCCATTTCTAAGTACTTCCCAGCAGTCTATAACAACTATTCCCAATGATATGTGACCTGAACCCAGATAAACAGAACAGATGAATGCATGGATTATCCAAATAAAAATGAAGAATTCATTGAATTCCATTTTAGATCAGCAACTCGAAAAAATAATGGATAATGTAAAATAAGCGTTACTTGAAGCCCTACATTTAAGTATTTGCTCAAATTGCCCATTTGGAGATGATGAGCTTCATAGCCACTGTAGCTAGCATGAGTGTCAGTGTTTGATACCGATCTGATGACTGAAACTGCACAAAAAGAATTAACAATTTAGTACCGCAACAATCCCTCTTTTTGTGTATATTTGTGTAACACCTGTGTACACAGCTGCTAATGGTTGAAATTAGGAACTACTTAGATTGAGAGGCCATTAAGAACCTTGTTTACTCTAGTAAACAAGTACCAAGGTGAAGGTTCTCACTTTTTCCCTATGCCGGGCTCGAGCAGAGAAGGCCGAGAGTGGGACCAGTGGATTAGGATCAATCAAAGGGTCCAGCAGGATAATTTCTGTGTAAATTGGCTCCAAAACGTTCTCTGTGATTGTGACATCCTCTCCTGGCACCACTTCTTGGCTCTCTGGTGGTCTGGGTGTAGCCAGTACCAGCATGTGGTTACCACCGCATGACACCTAAACGTAAGAAAACACATGGACTCAATGTATTTTATTACTGTGTACCGTCTGCTCTCACACTTTATACTCATTTACTTTCAGACATACAGGACATACCATTTAAAAGGTGGACTGCACTTAAAGAGCATTTAAAGCCAGAGAGTTTGGGGGGTTACTGACATGCACACAGGTGGACCACCTTGAACTTCATGGACAACATCCTCCACCCACCCTGGGCCCTTTTATCACATTCACTTACTAATTGAACATTGTACTTGACAAAACGTGTGCAGAGTGTCGGGCTGAACTGGTTAATGAAGTTCTCCTCCCCTAAACCCAGTTTCCCATGACGACCATCACCAAACGTGTAGAGAAACCCGCTTTCTGAGGAGGAGAACGACAAACGGATTAAATAAAGTTTCAATTTCCATGCTTAGAAATACATAGAAAGAAAAACAGGCAGTATTATTTTGATCACAATGAGCCTCATCAATTGCCTACTTGTGATGACAGCGGTGTGGTTTTCTCCACAGGCGATATGTTTGATGCTGCTGTTACAAAAGTGCTCCAGTGGCTTTGGCAAATCAACTTCGAACAGAAATGTCCCGTGGCCCAGCTGACCGTACTGACCTCTGCCAAACGTGTACACGTTCTCCTCTAACACAGCAAAACAGAAACAATAAAATGTATTACTTTGATTAACATCATGTCAGAGTTCTCGTGCAGTATAATCCAAGTCTAATTTCTCCAGTTGTATGCTCAGTACTTCCCAAACACATACATTTTTGTTAAAAACCTTACTATTGAAACACTTCCGCATAAACATTCTCACGCTAGCACAGGCGCACTCTTTGCTATGTAGACGTCGGACTGCACGAGTTGTGTGGGAGTTTGTAGACACATGTTCTGTTCTGATATAGTTTTGCACTTGTTAATTCATCAAGACTTTTCGGAGTTTTGGGATTCTTCATTCACCCTGGAGGCATGCGAGAAAACAGTGTTTTCTTAAAGAGATTAAGGCAACACGGGGTGAGTAATTGATTTACAAACTATCATTACGGGGGAGAAGTATTTCTTTAAAAAGCTGCATGTTAAAGCATAAGCGATCATAAAAAGGTCTGTCTGCAAAGTACTTGCACTTCAGATACTAATTATATTTTGCTGATAATATACTTTTACTTAAATAAAACTGTAAAGGCAGGACTTTTACTTGTTATGGAGTATTTTCACAAAGTATCTTTACATTTTTACAAAAGTAAAGGATCTGAATACTTCTTCCACCACTGACTAACAGACTATTTCTACTATGTCAAATATAAATAGTGAAACTATAAAAAGTGTCTGTGCTGTTAACCTACCCGTGAGTGCCACAGTGTGCTCCCCTCCACAGCACACTTGGGTGACACGACCCAGAATCCCTTGCACCTGTTGAGGGACTCTGTGATTGCCCAGCTGCTCCACCTGGAGACCAAGCCTTCCATTCCCACTCTCTCCAAACGTGTAGAGATCTCCATCCACTAAAAACAAAGCCGACACAACATTGGTATCTGAAGGTTTGTAAATGAACACTCAAACAATGTCTGGTGCTGTGTTTGGTTGGATTGTGTACCTGTGACAAATGCTGAGTGGTGGTACCCACAGGAGACCCATATCACTGCTTCCCTAACATCCACCTCTCTGGGTTCCGCTGCAAACTCCTCGTCCCCCAAACCAATCTGACCCACCGCGTTGTCTCCCCACATGAACAGTCTCCCGTCCTCTACCAACACACACAGAGTGTGGGAAATCAAACATCACACACACATACAGTTTGGGCCTTGGCCAGAGCATCTTGGCTAACAGTACTCATCACTTTATTGTCACTTCTTCCACCTGTTAAGGCAGCTGAGGTGTTGCATCCTGCAGAAAGCATTTTGATTGGTGCACGGTCACAGAAGGGATGCAGCAGGTGAAAGGATGTAGTGTTGTTGCAGTGGCCCAAACCGAGCTGCCCCTCCTGGTTACTGCCAGCAACAAACACACTACCCTGCCCTAAAAACATACAAAACCTAATTTAAATACAACTAATGTTGGTGTAAGGAAACCGCTGGTATGTATTTGTTGATATCATCTTACGTGTGCAGACAATTGTGTGATCTCTCCCACAAGCTACATGCTTCACATTCTCAGACTTCAAGGCTGAAAGAAAAAAAACACAATTATAGCTACTAAAAATGAAAATAAAATACCAAGAATAAAATTCTCCCTTAGTCTATATTTAGATTAATTGACACTTTGATGTTGCAGCTGGTAAATGGAGTTAACTGACTTTATATACAGCTTGTGAATTCCCCCCAGGGATCAATAAACTTTTATCTTTTCTTAACCTACAACAATATATCGCAATGTATTTGTTGATTGTATTGTATATCGGAAATCGCAAAGTAACTAACTAAATTGTCAAATAAATGTAGTAATGTAAAAAAGTAGATAGTATTTGCCTCTGAACTGTAGTGAAGTGGAAGAATAATGTAGCAGAAAATGGACACAACAAGTATCAAGTAGCTTAAATTATATAGTAAGTACAGTGTAAAGGTACTTAGTTGCCTTCCACCACTGTTAAAACAAAACAAGTGATTTAAAGACGTCAGCTTAGGCCCTCTCAGTGTTTTCCTACATTTTATCAAAATAATATAATTTGCATATTAATTAACAATGAAAATGAAAATGATTTGACATTTCAGCGTAAAGTAACTCACACTTGACAGAGGCAGGTTTGCTGGTAACAGGCTTGAATCCAAGCCCCAGTTGGCCCCACGTATTACCACCAAACATTAGCAGCCTGCCATTTTCTGCAGACATAAGAATCATTTGATTCTACAATTATTATTATTTTATTAATCAATGGACACACACAGGATAACTATCTATTATTAAAATGTCCATAGATTGTGTGCACCTGTGATGACAGCAGTGTGCTCTCCTCCACAAGACAGGTGTACTGGTTGATCATTCTTCAACCAGAATTTACTAGGCACATCGTCAGCAAAACTGCTCTTTCCAAATGTGAAGATGGCTCCTGTTTCTGAGAACAAAATGTGTGATTCATCTTTTAAACAGCCTTTGATTGGAATGATAAACACTATGGATTTAAAGGCAACCCTTACTATTCTCTAACTTAACACCAACTAAATCCCAACCTGCTGTCACATCTCAAGCCATTTAAGTAGCAGCCTGACGGAAATAGCAACAGGTCAACCACACACACACACACAACTTACAGTGTGTGGAAACCGACAGTTAGAATAGACAAGTAAGTATACCATTCATAAAGATAAGTGCGATGTATGCTGGTTACTGTGTAGAAAGTACTCTCACCGGGTATGTCCACATTGTCCTGTCCTGTCATCCCCTCTGCTATCCCTGTCACCTGCACCGTGTGGCCTGGTGCTGACTGACTGACAGGTAGATTTAGAGAGACGTCAGAGAGGGTCAGGGGGAAGTTGGCCTATGGCCAATGGAAGTAAGTTATAGGTAAGGCATGTTAATATTATATAATTACTTAAGTATGACAATAAACACACGTGTGTGTGTGTGTATATCCCTCCTGTTGGGTAAAATTTGACCCGTTTACAAAAACTTTCTATATCAGACAAAAAAACATTGAAAAAAGTGACAAATGTTGAAAAAAAACTACAAAAACTCAGAAAAAAAAAATCAACAAAAACATTCCTTTTTAAACGCTGAAAAGATGACCGAAAAAATTGGAAAAGTGAGAAAAAATGTTTTACAAAAACATACTTCAAAACCGTCAAAAAAGTGACAATCAAAATTTGAATAAAATTGACAAAAACGTCGAGAAAAGTGTAGAAAAAGAACACCGAAACAACGAAATGTTGAAATTTCAACCCAAAAAAACACAAAGTTGCCATAAGTCATGACATATGTCTTCCTGTAGACCTGCAACTTTGTGTCAAAATTTGATTGTCACTTTTTTGACGGTTTTTAATGATTTTTTTGTAAAATAATTTAACATTTTTTGTAACTTTTCCGATATATATATGTTTTTTATACATATATATATATATATATATATATATTATGGCATGCCGTTTAGGAAATAATATATATATATGAAGTTTATCCATCTGAATATATGGAATGAAAGTCTGAATATATTGAATGAAAGTCTGAATATATGGAATGAAAGTCTGAATATATGGAATGAAAGTCTGAATATATGGAATGAAAGTCTGAATATATGGAATGAAAGTCTGAATATATGGAATGAAAGCTGACGTCATTACGGCGCTGGCGCCATCTTGTGTTGTGGCTGATTAATCAGGATGTAACAAATGTGGACGCTATTGAGTGAATCGGCTAGGAATCTAGTGTCAGCTATTTTGAGCAATGAAGAGATTATTACACTCTGGCAAATGCATGTACGGGCCAAAATACTGGTAACCGTATCCAGTGCCCACACCCATTAGCTTCCAGTTGAAGTGTTACTGTCTGCCGACATCTCCCACAAGAGACTCATAAATTCCTTCAAGAATGATGCATAAGTTCTTTCGGCAACGTTTGTTGAACAGGATTGCTTATAAGCACTAAGAATGTCGCAATAATGGAAATAGATCCTCAAGGTGACGCTATCTAATTTCCAAACTGTTTGTGTCGTTTTGGAGTATGACCAGTTGTTGCAAAAAAACCCTGCAGTTCAACAAAAGTATTGGACTATTTCAGCCGATGCCATTTTGTAAATCCAGTGAATTCAGAAAGGTATCCCTTTGGTGACATTTCTGTCAATGTATTCCAACTTTCATTCCATATATTCCGACTTCATTCCATATATTCAGACTTTCATTCCATATATTCAGACTTCATTCCATATATTCAGACTTCATTCCATAATTCAGACTTCATTCCATATATTCAGACTTCATTCCATATATTCAGACTTCATTCCATATTCAGACTTTCATTCCTTTATTCAGACTTCATTCCATATTTCAGACTTTCATTCCATATATTCAGACTTCATTCCATATATTCAGACTTTCAATTCCATATATTCAGACTTCATTCCATATATTCAGACGTTCATTCCATATATTCAGACTTCATTCCATATATTCAGACTTTCATTCCATATATTCAGACGTTCATTCCATATATTCAGACTTTCATTCCATATATTCAGACTTCATTCCATATATTCAGACGTTCATTCAATATATTCAGACTTTCATCCCATATATTCAGACTTCATTCCATATATTCAGACTTTCATTCCATATATCAGACTTCATTCAATATATTCAGACTTTCATCCCATATATTCAGACTTCATTCCATATATTCAGACTTTCATTCCATATATTCAGACTTCATTCAATATATTCAGACTTTCATTCCATATATTCAGACTTTCATTCCATATATTCAGACTTTCATTCCATATATTCAGACTTCATTCCATATTCAGACTTTCATTCCATATATTCAGATGGATAAACTTCATATATATATATTATTTCCTAAACGGCATGCCATAATATATATAATATATATATATATATATATATATAATATATATATATATATATATATATATATATATATATATATATAATATATATACGTATAGACAGATTACATCATTCACGGAGGAAGCCGAAGCCACGCCCAGCCTCGTGGTCTCGCGGTGACGTCAGTGGTAGCCACGCTGCCGGTTTGGCTACACTAGCTCTGGCTGCATGGAAACCCCGGGACACGCAGTGAATGAAAGTTAACTCTGAAGAAATATTCCCACAACATCACACGTCCATTGTGTTTCCCTTGAGCTGCAATGTCCACTAAACTATTGTCTGTAAACAACACCGTTTTCAAATGTTTGAAAACTTTCCAAGACCGCTCAGCTCGAGGGTTTAGGTAAGACACTTCAGATAACTTTATTCGGAATTTGCAGAACTTTACTGGTAACGTTTGTCAAGTTTTGTCAGTAATGCAAGTATTGTTAGTAACGTTACACGTAATAAGCAGTGCTTTTATCCCCGTTTGTTACTTTCTAAGCATTGGAGCTGCTTCCCTTGGTTCGGTAAATTTAAAGGGTCGAAGCTGTCTCACTCTGAAAGACTTCAGTTCAGAGGAAATCAAGAGGCTGTTGTGGGTGTCAGGGGATCTAAAACTTCGGATCAAGCATGAAAAACAGGTAGCTAACGTTAGCAAAGTAATGTTTGCCATAGTAAACTGCAGTGTCCATTTGTCAAGTGTTCTCAGTTCTACTGCGAAGCCTCGTTGTGGATCATTCAAAGGAACTGTCATTTCTATTTCAGTATCTTCCTCTTCTGCAAGGAAAGTCAATTGCTATGATATTTGAGAAGAGGAGCACCAGAACAAGAATGTCCACAGAAACAGGTGTCCGTTGTGTATTTAAGCAGCTATGTGCACTGCAAGCCATGTGCTTCAGTTTAACATGAATAACAGAATGCTGGAGGTGGGCGGATTTTATAAAAGCACTAGGCAGTTTTCAAGTGTCAAATTTAGACTTTAAATTATAGATAGATAGATAGATAGATAGATAGATAGATAGATAGTTGGACTTTATTAATCCCAAATAGGGAAATGACTCTGTTATAAGCAGCAAGTGGCAAGTATTTATAAGAACAATCTAACAGTAATGTAACATCTGCCACAGCTTGGCTGATACTATTCATCAGTGTGTTCAGCAGTGTGAAGGTCATTGTTAATATGGATACAAAAGATCTGCTGAAAGGCGACTTTCAGCGCATCCCTGGAACAAAACATTCTGCAACTCATTCCACTCCTCTTTCTCCCTGTACTGCTCCCCTTCAAATGCCTACATGATGTTGTGTTTGTTGTGCTAAGCACCAGTTGGCCACTAGGGAAACTGAAGTTGTCTTGATATCATAATTCCAGGTTTTGCTTTGCTGGGTGGGCACCCCTGTTTCCTCACCTCTCAGGACATCCACCTGGGAGTGAATGAGAGTGTCACAGACACAGCAAGGTGAGTAGTATGCTGTCACTTATAGAAATACAATTAAATTCAAATTAATGTCAGATGGTTGTTGGATGTAGATTGTATATAGTCACACTCCATTTATATCTGTTTATCCAGGGAAATCTTAATTAGCTTGGTATTTTTTAGTGTAACTTCCCTAAAAGTCAGGTGAATTTTTCAATTAGTAACAGTCATCTCATGTTGTCCACTGCTGCTACTAATTATTGACGGGAAACTAGTTTGTAGACAAAGTAAATGAGTCCCAGCCACTTGGGTACATGTCCACCTGTGTAATCTCCAGGGTTCTCTCAGGACTCTGCGATATTGTCTTGGCACGAGTGTATAGCCACTCCACACTGGAGGAGCTGGATAAGGAGGCCTCCATCCCCATCATTAACGGTCTGTCTGATCTCTACCACCCAATCCAGATTCTGGCTGACTTCCTCACCTTACAGGTACTGCAACTCCTACAACGTACCACAAATTTGATCCCGTAAATGATAAAAACATAGTATTTTCTAAATTACTTACATTCTCCTCTAGGAGCATTATGGGTCCCTTAATGGACTAACAGTGAGCTGGATTGGAGATGGAAACAACGTCCTCCACTCCTTCATGATGACTGCAGCTAAATTGGGAGTTCATCTTAAGATTGCTACACCAAAGGTTTCCCTTTTTATGTTCTTGTGTGTTCTTTTAGTGCACTCCTCTAGTCCTCTCTATCTAGTAGATTACTGTTTTGTGGTTTGCAGGTATAGATGCATTGAATCAATGCTGAGTATCTTATCTCCTCAGTTGCTTTGTGAGAATAAAAACAACTTTATGTATTGTTATGTACATCAATAATCACTACTAAAGCTCAAACTGCATCTTAATTCCCAGGGCTATGAGCCAGAAAAGAGTGTTATTCAAGAGGCACAAAGACTCTCCAAAGAGGTGAGGTCTTATTTTTCAGGTGTCATTACTATAAAAAGACCTTTTCTTAAAAGACTTCTTATTCATTCATATCAATTTTGTGTCAGCATGGTACCCAGCTTGTTCTGACCTCTGACCCGATGGAGGCCGCCCATGGCAGCAATGTTTTGGTCACTGACACATGGGTCAGCATGGGACAAGAGGAGGAGAAGAAAAAGAGGCTCAAAGACTTTAAAGGTTACCAGATTACATTGCAGGTAAAGAAGGACATTTTCTTCTTTTTAACTTAACATTGTTTCAATTATTTTTGGCTTAAAAATCACTCGCAACATACCACAGGCTTGTGGAGAAGTCAACGTATTCAATAGGTGATGGGTTGGTGAAATATGGTAGGACTGTATTAGGAATGATGAATATAAGATGGGTGTCTCACTGGGGTGTCAGTCAGAACACAAAGGAGTCAACGCAGTTCAGTCCAGACCAGAACTTTACTTGAGGTGTGAAGGATTTACACAGCGCAGCACAGCATAGCACAATAGGGTACACTGGTTGGCAGGTAGTGGCTATATGTGCACATAGCTATCAATGTGTAGGCGATTAGGAATATCTCTGTCTTCGTGTGTGTGTGGTCTGTAATAAACAAGAACAAACAATAAATAACATGAATATTAATTTCTCACTATCAAAGTGGTTACATCATTCACATTAATACAGACTAAACTGACATTTCTTAACTAAAGTGACTATTTCTAATAGTGCAACAGTATTTTCTAGTGAAATGCAATACAGCAGTGCCACCTAGTGGCCAACTGAATTAATATTATTCTGCCCGCAAGGGCTCGGGAATGTTCCCACGAGTGTGGCCACTTATTGATTCACAAATCCCACATCTTACACATAGCATACATCGTGAGGACCAGGTCTAGTAAGGCAGAATAATGTCACATCTAAATGTTAACATAGATCAGAAATAAACTAGGTTACAGTTTAAGTGGATGCCAACAGCAATCACGAACTATAAGGATTTACAAAAGAGAAAGTAATTGCCGTAAATGCAAGTTTATATTGACTCGCACTAAACATGTATCTAACCAAACTACGTTACAATACTTAAGCATATCTCTCATATAATGCTCAAAGGCATCTAAACATAAAGGGATTACACTGAACAACTCACTTCTCAGCAATGACGCACACATCGCACACACAGCCGCAGTCTCCCTCCCGCTCCGCTGCGCATCCACCCCGAGGTGACGGCTGGAAATGTTCATACTGACGCATGCGCACAAGCACGGTCTTTCCAACGCAACAGTTGTTTTTCCGTTGACATTTGCCTTTTCCCAAATTGTTCCTTTTGACAGCTGTCTTGACAGTAAGCAAATCAGTCCCAGGGATGATCCTGCCTGACATAATTATTTCATTTATAACATTTTCTGAGAAGATTAGAACAATTATTTTGGTCAAAACAAATATGTCTTTATGTCTGGCAAAGGAGCCAAAATCTATTTTCACTGAGTTGAAATGTGTCTTAACTCTATGTTTTGACTCTTGTCCACTACAGACAGGAAGTGTGGCCAAACCAGACTGGACCTTCCTGCATTGTCTCCCCCGGAAAATGGAGGAGGTAGATGACGAGGTTTTCTACTCACCTCACTCCCTCGTCTTCCAAGAGGCAGAGAACAGAAAGTGGACAATTATGGTGACTAACCTGATTATTGCAGAATATATTGTTTTATACTAGTATGCGTTTAATCTGATTCTCTTAGAATAGTCTCTGCCTCTCTATCTTCTGATCATCACAACTGTCTTCTCTTTCAGGGTCTGATGGTGTCTCTTCTGACTGACTACACTCCACAGATCCCCATGCTGAAGTTTTAACTTCAGGCCCAGTTTTACTTGCGTGTTGTGATGTTTGACAGTTCTACTGCAGGTGTTTCTGCATTGTTCAATGTCAGATTTAAATCAATGATAGCACCATCCCAACACTAGATGGATTACCCAAAAGAAATTGTTTTAAATCACTTTCTGATTTAGAGCATGGATGGTCTTGTTTTCCTTGTCTCACTGTTTACATTCTACATTCACTGTTCTGGAGAGCGAGGATTGTGGCGAGCAGGAGTTTTACAGGGTAAATGTATTTGCTAGACATGTTACTGAAAAGGAAAAAGATTACTAAGCCTTCCTCATTTTTTTTTTAATGTTGTCTTGACTTAACAACATTCTCAAAGATGATCGGAAACTTGAAGGAGAAAAACGCAATCAGCCTGAGCTGACCAATCGCATTCCTTGCAGTCTCCACATGGTGTTTACGTAGCCACTGTAATCCCGACATGTAGTCACATTTTTGAGGAAATGCTTTGCCAAACCCATTAAATAAACATTTATAAATCCGACTTTACTGCCAAATAATTTGTTTACACCACACTATTGAAGGACCAAGCCACTGTATTTTTTTTTAATGTGTAGCCCATTTTGAACATGACAAATATACAGAACGTTAAATGACAGCAGACCATTTTGCAGAATATACCACACAGTTTTAGGTTATTTAATCAGTACAGTAAGAAAACTAATTTGTAAACAATTGGAACTGGCTTTTCAAAGGTAATGCATCATAGCAGAATCGATCGCATGAAGTTAGGTTTGAATTGTATGGCATGGTCATCCTGGTGACTACAACAACTCCGTTTTTTTGCATATACCACTCTCTTCCATCCACGTTACTTGCCTGTCTCTACTGTATATCTAATAAAAGCAAAATGATCAAAAAAATATATATTCTTAAAAAATACATTGTATCATATAGCAGTGGTTAGTGCAGGTTAGTTTTAAAAGTCAATACTGTATTACCATTCAGTGTTAAAAAATGCTTTAGAAAATGCATTTACTCAGTAGCCTACAGATGTTTCATGCTTGCAGCAGAAAGCGCTGTTAAATGGAAGCATTAGGTAAAAACGTCCCGACTCTCTGATTGGATAACGTAGATGACGTGATGACGTATTGTTTATGTGCGGGAAGCTTTGATCTACGTGGGTGGTCCAGTTATGTAGAGCTCATTCATAAACACCGCAAAGCTGTCATTAAAGAAATATACATGCGCACATTGTTTTTTTGTAAACATGCATACATACGCCTACACTAACAACTTGTTGCATCTGAAATAGAATAAAACATACGTTCAAGGTTTTTAGCAGAAACACCAACTAACGCGCTGTGGAGATAGGTCTGACAGTACCAGCTAAGCCACGCGCGTGAACCACAGAGAAATAACGTTAACTGCTACAATGGCGATATGAAAACAATCAATCAATCGAGGACCACCCACACACTGAAGGAGTCTGCGAGGAGAGGGAGTTGAGGTAGGAGGAGGACGCCATTGCAGCCGCAGCTGGCAGTGTGCGATTGAGGAGTAAAAGGGTTATCAAACTTCACAATGTCGAGGGGCTTTTCACCCGTTTTTCAGACTCAGCCCTCAGTTACGGGGTTACAGTGTGAAAGCGGAAAAGTGGGATGGACGGTTTGCCTTTGAAGAGGAGAAAATGTGGAGCCACAGCGCCGAAGCAAAGCAGGTACAGAGGGCGAAACTGTTGGGGGGACAATGGGAGAAAGTTTTAGCTAACCTAGGCTAACTAACGGTAGTAGTTTTAGCTAACCTAGGCTAACTAACGGTAGTAGTTTTAGCTAACCTAGGCTAACTAACGGTAGTAGTTTTAGCTAACCTAGGCTAACTAACGGTAGTAGTTTTAGCTTCAAGCGATCTGAAACCAACGTTAACGTTAGTGGTGGTGCTCACAGTGCTCGACCCTTTCCACACGTACAAAGGTTACATTTGTCAGTGTTGAGCTGTACTGAAGCCTAAAATGTCGCTAGATTTTGGGTTACATTTTTCATTTTTAACTCGTAAAAGTTAAGCGAGAAACGACATGGTGAGAGATGGCAACACGTATGCTTTTTTGCTGCAAATCATGTTAAACGAAGCCAACGCCTAACTAAGCTGTTTCTGTTTTAAATCTATAACACATTTCCACGACTTACTGGCTAAAACTTGAACTCTGAACACAGGCGATTTGTTAGTGAGGATTTTAGTTTGGCGTCAACGCTTGTAAATAATGGCTCGGTTAAATGTCTTCACTCTGTGCTTAACTTGATACGTAATTAGTAGAAATACTATAACGATCCTTTTACTTAATTGAAAATATTAGTAGAAACTACTTATTTTAAGTCCTTTATTCAGAACTGCTGCTGACATTGTTTTATTATTTATTTCATTATCAGATATATTACACTAATGTGTCAGAGAGCACTTAAATGATGAAGCTGTTTGCCTGTGATATGTTTTATGTAAAATGCTAATCTACAAATTAACTACAACTGTCAGATACATGTATAGGACTTATGTTTCCCTATAAAATGTAGTAGCACAAAATGTACTCTGAACACAAAGTTTGCCTTATCTACGTTACATTATTGTAATGAGGTCATGCTGTGCACATGTCTCATATCAATGTGCCCTATAATCTGCATTAGAGCTGAACTGAAAGAAAAATAGTTGACAACCGTTTTGATAATTGATTACCTGTGTATTTCAATTAGCAAGCAACAATGCCAACAGTATCTGGTTCCAGCTTTTAAATGTGAGGATTTGCTGCTTTTTTGTTTTACTTTTACTTAAATATCATAGGGACTTTTGGTTGGACAAAACAAGCAGTTTGAAGAAATCACCTCCAGGTCTAGGAAATTGTGATGGGCATTGTTTCACTAATTCCTGTCATTGAATAGACAGAATCATTAAAATAATTGTTAGTTGCACCCCTAAACTGTCCTTAACAGTAATGTAGACCTGATTCTCACTGTTATGAATTACACAATTGAAGCCAATTAGACAAAGTAAATAAACATTAAGTATGCATGGCTTGTAGTTAAAGGAGAATTCCAGTCAATTCCAACATGTAGCTCTGTTGTCTGTAAATGTGGAGTGCTGTCAGTAGAAAGAAAAACTAAAACAATCAGTGCTGCCTACACCGTGTTATCCTCCTGCTAGATGTAGCACCCAACAGGCTGAAACAGGGCAAGTTTTAAACATGTTGTTAGCTTCTAAACATGTTCAAAGTTTCATTAAAAGTGCCGACCCATGTGCAGTGATTCCTTCCAAGTGAACACAGTGAATCTGACTGCCGTAGATGTGAGGTTGTGTCTCCAAACTTACCTCAATTATAACTTGTCTCCTGCTAGTTGTACAACAGCACTTTAAAAATACAAGCACATGCTTATTTAAAAAAAAAAAGTGCACATCTCTTTTCGGTGTTGTAAATTGTAGACGGTCCCGAAGCACTCCTTGCAGTATCGACACAGGAACTAAACACAGCTGAATTAGCAGAACTTTAATGCATTTCTTTCACATCTACGGCGGTCAGATTCAATGTGTTCACTCGGAAGGAATCACTGCACATGGGTCGGCATTTTTAATGAAACTTTGAACATGTTAAGAAGCTAAAAACATGTTTAAAACTTGCCCTGTTTAAGCCTGTTGGGTGCTACCTCTAGCAGGAGGATAACACGGTGTAGGCAGCACTGATTGTTTTCATTTTTCTTGCTACTGACAGCACTCCAATGTTACAAACAACAGAGCTACGTGTTGAAATTGACTGGAATTCTCTTTTAAAAAGCTTGTATGTGCTGGTGTGGTCCTTTTTAGCAGTCATATTTTGTTTGAAGATTTCTAACCATGTCTTTCCGCTAACAGTCTCCAACCATTCCTTCACTTGTCTGATGGCCCAGCCTCTCACCATGAACACCAGTAGGAACTGCACCACGGTGGGGAATGGTGAGGGTCTGGCCGCCCTGGAGTCAGTCTCCATTGTGACCATCACACTCCTCGCCTGCCTGGGTAATCTTTTGATCGTGGCGACCCTCTATCGCAGACCTTATCTGCTCACGCCCAGCAACAAGTTTGTGTTCAGCCTGACCCTGTCCAACCTGCTGCTGTCCATGTTGGTGCTGCCTTTTGTGGCCGTGAGCTCGGCGAAGAGGGAGTGGGTGTTTGGAGTGGTTTGGTGTAACTTCACTGCCCTGCTCTACCTGCTCATCAGCTCTGCTAGCATGCTCACCCTTGGCGCTATTGCAATTGACAGGTTAGTGCTGGATAATAATTGCAGTCAGATAATTCCTGTATCGCCATATCTTGTAAAATTACAAGAAGTGAATGTTGTTTCTTTAAACCTGCAGTAATATCTTTTCATTTGGCTACTTGTGGGCAGTACAACAAGCTGTAAACACAACATTAACGTATTATCAGTATACAGTAAAGTACAATCAAGTTTACATGGCGATAGTGTTATCAATTTGTTGCTTTTTTACACATGTATCAAATACAGAGCAGTATTAGCTTTCATTATAAGTTGTGTTTTCTGTCTCTTTAGCTTGGAGGGAAATATCTAAATCTGGGTTCGATCCCCACTGTGATACATCAACCACTGTGTCCCTGAGCAAGACACTTAACCCATAGTTGTGACCTCCGCTATACAGCAATTGTAAGTCGCTTTGGATAAAAGCGTCACAAATGACATGGAATGTAATTCCATTGTTAAAATAGAAATATTGATTGATGAAGCTTTAACTTCAAACCTTAAACCAGATTATATTTGATTGCGGTTGTACTGGGCACATCCCACATGTTAAACGTGTGTCTGTGTGTCTGTCTGTGTGTCTGTCTGTGTGTCTGTCTGTGTGTCTGTCTGTCTGTCTGTGTGTCTGTGTGTCTGTCTGTGTGTCTGTCTGTCTGTCAGTGCTGAGGAGGAATGCTTTACTGCTTAAATTGAGTAGTAGTTTTGTCTGCATAAAATACATAGAACCATAAAAATACATAGATAACAGATAAAAGAATGTAAGTACATGCTCATTTATTTATTTATTTTTAAAATAAGTGGTTGTTTTATGATTACCTATTATATTGCCATATCTTGGCAAAGCTGGGGAAATTGAGCGAGGCTTTTCGCCCAGCAGCAAATATATGCAATTTGAATTTGCATTCAATATTATTTCTGGAAAATTCTTAAATTCCTTCCCAAACATTTTTAGGGACATAATCTATATGAGATTAGCAGGGGCTTGTTTACATCTTGGTATAAAAGTAAACAACAAAATATACAGTGTGGTATCATTCCTCATGCAGTGATAATAGCCCTATAATAGGACAACACCCAACATCTTTTGTAGCTGATACACCACAAAACCTTTTTATATATTCTGGGAGCAATTCTATCTCCTTTTTTATTTTCTCAAACTAAGCACACTTTTTTAAGTTCATTTTTAAGTAAATGTGAGCTGTTTAATAGTTACCCTATTCTTGTGTGAAAGTGACATTTGCCAATGTTTTTGTGATGTTCAGCTGCTGTAAGGAACACATTCATGTTCACAAACTTGTGAAATGTAGTTTTTATTGTTTCCTATTTAAGGTCAGAATGCAGCCTTGTAAATGGGATTGGTTAACCACACACTTAGCTCGTGGTCTTTTTGTGGAGATTTTCCCAGCTCAATTGACAAGCATTAGACAGGCTCACACAAAGTACCTTAAATGTTGACCGACATGAATGCACCATTCATCTGCAGGGCTGAGATCATTTCCATTGATTCCCTTTTTTAGAAATAAGAAACTGATCACAAATGAAACCGCCTACACAAATAAAGGTAATCCATTACTCTGAACTCCACTTTCACTTTTTTAAGTCAGACAATAACCTGTTTTTTCTTTCCTTTTTCTTTGACTAGATATTTACTATTAAGCTTATTTAGACTATTTGATTTGACCAAATAAGCTTATTTAGACTATTTGATTTGTTTTATTCGTTTGTAAATATAAAATCAGACAGTGATACATTTGGAAAGATGGACTCACTTTCTCTATTGGGGGGAAAAAGGGGGAAAATGTTTATTTCTCAATATAGAGTATTCAAACATTTATCTCTCAGTATCAGTACTGTAAAACTATATTCATCCACATTAAGACCTAGTGTGCCATACAATAATGCCATTTATAAAGTTATTTGTGATAATCTATTAATCATTTAACTCATGAATCAACAAAAGGCCTACCAAACATTCCCTGGTTTCAGCGTGTTCTGGTTTTATATTACTGTAAATGTCATGTCTTTGGGTTTTTTGATCATCTTTTCCACAAAACAATTGATTTTGGGATGTCCCCTGGGGAATCTTTTAATCTTTAATCTTTTTTTTTGGTGTAATTTTCCTCAAATGTTATAGACTTAAAGAGAGGAATTGATTAGTTAAGTGAAGTTGTTGTTTTTTTAGTTCCACTTCAGGTTGTTTTTAATTGGCACTATTACAACTCTGGTTAAATCATATTATTCAGTTTTTTGGGATCACAAAGGAGGGTAACATGTAGCTACTAAGATCAGCTGTAGATTAGTTATGTAGCACACAATCCTCACTGTTCTCACTGCTGTGCTAATTACCCTCAGCGCCTTTGGGGATTTGTGATTACAGTGCATGTTTTTGTTCTCCTGCCAAGTCTCCCCTTTTCTGTTGTGTTTGCAGCTTTTCAGAAAAAAACATTTCCAGCATTGTTGGGGGAGAAGGTTCAGCTTTAGCTTCTGTATCACTCACTGAATTCTGGGCAGGACCAAAGAGCTCCCTCAACAACAGTTTCCATTTCTCACTGTGTCTCTCTCGTGTCCCAACAGGTACTACGCAGTGCTTTACCCCATGATCTACCCGATGAAGATCACAGGGAACCGGGCAGTCGTCGTCCTCGCCTATGTGTGGATACACTCCCTGGTGGGCTGTCTTCCTCCTCTGTTCGGCTGGTCCTCCTTTGAGTTTGACTGTTTCAAGTGGACCTGTGTTGCGTCTTGGCACAGAGAACCAAGCTACACAGCTTTCTGGGTCACCTGGTGCATCCTCCCCCCCTTAATCATCATGCTGGCCTGTTACGGTGTAATTTTCCGTGTAGCCCGAATGAAAGCCAGGAAAGTTCACTGTGGGACAGTTGTCGTGGCCCAGGACGACTCCAGTGGAGCTCAGAAGAATGGACGTAAAAACTCAAGCACTTCCACTTCCTCTAATGGAAGCCGGCGGAGCCTGGTGTATGCAGGGAGTCAGTGCAAGGCCTTTGTCACCATCTTAGTGGTGATTGGCACTTTCCTCATGACCTGGGGTCCGTACGTGGGGGTGGTGTGCACCGAGGCTGTGTGGGGACAAGGGAGTGTGTCTCAGGGGCTTGAGACTTTTGTATCATGGCTGTCCTTTTGCAGTGCGGTGTGCCACCCGCTCATCTATGGTCTGTGGAATAAAACGGTGAGGAAGGAGCTGCTGGGGATGTGTTTCGGAGATCGCTACTACAGAGAGTCGTTCGCCACACGGCAAAGGACATCCCGCCTCTTCAGCATCTCCAACAGAATCACAGGTGGGAGAACAGCCGTGGCTCTGTTAGTCATGCAATTCAATTCAAAAGAGGACCGCAATCTGTATATTGATTTCTCACTTCTTTATGTAAACATACCAAATTATAGCCCAAAAGAACACTGTTCAGGAAGATGCACACAGATATAGTTGAAACACGGACCACAAAGCTTAAAAATACCTCTTATGTACAGAGAAGCAGGTACAATGTCTATTTACAGGTTAAACTCATTTCTGTGATCCTTTAAACAAGGACACAATAGTGAAATTGCTGGAAAAGAAAGAATGGGTTGTGTAATAAGTGGTTTATGCAAAGTGTATACAGCCTGTTTAGATTTACATTCCTGTCTTTTTGTGATTTCATGTGTTGTATGATGTTGCACAACAAGTTCTTGCTCTTGTTCTTTCAGACTTGGGTATGTCCCCACACATGACAGCCATGCTGGCCGGTGGAAGGCATCTGTTGGCCCCAGGGAGCAGCACAGGAGATACTGGCTTCAGTTTCACTCAAGACTCGTGTAAGGAAAAACACGTTCTCTGTGTGTCCCAACTCAATACAATACGTCTCAAAGACCAAGTAACATCTTCAGATTACATGTTTTGTCCAAGTAACAGCCACAAACCCAAAAGTACTGTTGAACCAAAGGATGTTTTGAGTTTTACTTGAAAAATAAACTAAAATAATTTCATCACATTTTCTGTTGAACAATTGATTAATGGTTTCAGCTGTAGTTGAGTTTCCTTAAACATCTGTAAATCTACTCCATATACTGTACATACAGTATTGTCATATGATCTTAGAACCTGCAAGGACTGCAACTAACAATCACTTTCTTTATCCTTTTGATTAATTGTACTCTATGAAGCTTTGAAAAATATTGAAAAATGGCCCTCAGAAAATTATAGTACCCAGAGCCCAAGATGACATCTTCACAATACGTGGTTTGTTTGTCTAAAACACAACGATATTCATTTACAATAACATTAAAAAGGAAACGAAGCAGCAAATCATCACATTTATGAAGCTGGAACCACATATTCATTGATTAAACAATGAATTTAGTTGTCAAAATTGGGGGTGATTATCTGTCAATTAATGAATGAATTGATTAACAATCAATCAATCCCTTCAGAACTACAATAAAGTGTTGTCCAGGGTTACATTTAATGCTAATCATTGTTTTACTTTTTATTTGGTTAACAACTAGGAACTCGTGGTAGTAAAGATGCAACTTCTGCCAATATTACAGACAAATGTGTTCATTTGCTATTAAACTCGACGGATCTTAACTTGAACATAAAATGGAGATAAAGTTGGCAAGTGTTAACACAATGTTCAGTTGCGTCATACTCCCATAGCTTTGGTACTGTCAGCCTCACATTCCTGTTCCACAGCTCATGTTCTTAGTGTGGGAGCTCTTAATTAATCCCTTTTTATGTCTCTGTCATGTTTACCATGCAGGCACAGACGTGATGCTGCTGGATAACTTCTCCACAGACGGGTCCTCCCTCTTACAGCAACACTGTAATCCGTCCGGGAAGAGGAGGAGCTCCGTTACCTTTGAAGACCAGATGGAGCAAACCAAAGGTATCTGTCATTTCCACCGTTCCACAAAAGATTAAAGGGGAAGGGAGTTCACTTCACACTCATTGAGGGTGCGGAGAGTGACAACAAAACATTACACTAAACACAAGATTTGTCCAGTGTTAAATTTGTCTAATAGTATCTGCGTTCTTTCCTCAGCTGAAAACTTCAACACGGCTGCGGTTCAAGTCCACGCAGAGGTACACAAATCGCTCGACACCTTTGCCTCCTGTCTGGCGAAAGCTATAGAGAGTGACGCTAAGCTCACCCTGTTTGGGGAAGGTCTGGCTCTGCCGGAGGGACTGTTTACGACCAGGGCAGCACTGAGACCCAGATACCTGGACGGTCAGAGACTGAGGCTGGAAAGTATTGATGAGGGGATCGGTAAAGATGACAGAGACGATGAAGAAGAGCGGGACGTGGAGGAAAAACTGGCCTAAACACAGCAAGCCTGTTCATTGTCGGACATGTTTATAGATCGTACTCAGTTTATTAGTGAACTGCAAGGGTTTCACACCCTTAACACTCACAATAGGTGACCATCAGTGGTTTGTGGTGCAGTTTATGAAATCTGATCTCTCTACACATGGGTACTCCATACTTGAAATTATTAGGAAACAGGAAGA
Source organism: Etheostoma spectabile (assembly GCF_008692095.1). NCBI lineage: Eukaryota > Metazoa > Chordata > Actinopteri > Perciformes > Percidae > Etheostoma > Etheostoma spectabile. The sequence goes on along the minus strand of NC_045743.1, from coordinate 5,525,123 downwards.
TGCACAATATTCATTCCACTATGTTGGACCAAGTGCACCATCAGTGACTTTGCAAGCTTTTGTATGGATGCATGTAATCAAATAGGAAACCGTAACTACTGTAACCAAAATGATCGGAATTTTGTAGTAATGTGGGTATTACGATACATTATGGTATGTCCTCAGAATTTGCAATAAGATGTGTCTCATTGCACCTGGAAAGTATGAAAAAATAGTTTTTATCTTCCAAAAGACTCTTAACACTGTTGTCAGATCCCTTAAAAATGTCTCCTTGTCCATATTAAATGTCAAGTCGGATACATATCTGGGGTTTCTCAGTAACGACTGGGATGATGATGTGAACGCTATTCACAAGTCAGACCCCTCTAACTACAATAACTTTTGATATGATATGAACACAGCATAAGCAAAAGTTGAATCAGTGAAAACGCCTTTGCAGGGCCTTTTTAAAGACGACATTTTAAAAGGGAGCGGATAACAGTGTTGCGAGTGCTTTGGTCCATTTATTTTTACGATTATATATTTTTGGGCATGTTAGGCCTTTATTTGAACAGGACAGCTTAGACATAAAAGGGGAGAGAGAGGGGGCGTCACAGCAAGGACCGCTGCGTCGAGGAGTAAACCTCCTGTATATGGGCGCCCGCTATACCAGGTGAGCTATCCAGGCGCCCCTGTGATAGTCTTTTGTTTGGACTTACGCACATGGACAAGTTTGTGTTTTCACACATAGTTTAAAAGAATTATGATAACCAGAAGGCCTTTCCTTGACACTGACTGTAAGTAAGATATGTTTACATTTTGGACAACTCATTGGTTATAATTGGTTGTGACTGATTATCACATTTCACAGCAGCATGGTAATGAGAGGCCAGACTCTAGTTCTCTTGTACCCAACATTCTCTGTAAGGAATTTGATTTGACAATTTTTCACTAAATACATTTTGAAATGTCAAAGCGGGAAAAAAAAAGTGAAAAATTGAAGGCCAAATTCCATTTAGCCAGTTTAGGTTCAGGGTCCAGGTGTTCCATGAGAGAGAACAGTGTCATGGGTAATGTTTAGTAACAGCCGTGTTTTTACTACTATGATAAGTCAAAATATCGGCTATGAAAAAGGCCTATTGATGGGAGTTAAACACACCGGCCTGTAGGTGTTGACTGATGTCATGTCCAAGGGTCATCTCTGACTTCTACCCCTGTGCATGCCTTGACAGGTTATTTATAGAATGAGTAGAAACAGGTACAGTTTGTACATTTCATGATTATCTGATACAGTAATTGCACTTGAACATGCAGGGGAGCTTGTTCTCATAGAAACCACTCAATGTTTGGCAGAGAAAGTGACTGTTTGGTCAGGGTTTTTGCATACCGTAAAGCAGTATATTAATAACTTAGTGAAGACGACATTCAGCAACAAATGTAAGTCCAAAATGAGGTAATTAGGAGACTGATTATATTAATGAAAATACATTTCATATTTTGCACATACTGAACAGTGCACAGCAACCATGTCCAAAATAAATGACTGTTTATTGATACATTGATCATTGAATATTCAACTCGCTCAAAAATTGTGTTTAGCGTTGAATTGTCTGAGAAGCTGGTCTTAATCTACAACACTGTCTTAGTAAATATTCATTGTTACGTGTGGTTTACCTCAGTTTATACACTCTGCTTCCTTTACTATTATGAAAGAAACTCGGAGAGAACATTTGTAGAAAGGAGAGCGCGTCTGTCTTACCTGCCATTTTCATATTATGTTTGAACGGTACTATACACCTGAGAAGTGATGTAACCTTTTGATTTTTTACTGTACAGTAAGTATTGATACAACCATTTGCCTTTTTAAAGTGTTGTATCAAGATTCTTCTATTAAAACTTTTTTGCATAAAATATTCTGAACCAATTTTTTATTATGTGTTCCTTTGTGTTGCTGTAAAGCTGAACCATGTCTACACAACAGCTCACAAAACTACAAGCCACTTGTTCTGCAATCTTTAACAAACGTGGGCAGTTTCGGTCAGTATTTGACCAATTTGTGCCTCTGTTTTTCCATTATATCGAAGTCTCATTTGATGACTCAAATCAAGTAAGATGTTTAACAGTTTCAAAGGGGAACTCCATCTATTTTAAGCATCAAAGTCAGTTTACAGTACTGCATTTGTGGATTACGCTGTGTAAAGCCATTTGCAGGAGCAGCACTAAATGCCCTCAAGTTATGTCACTTGAGTCAGTGACAATTGGGTCTAAGACTAAAAAAAATAAATTAAATTGTAAATAAGTGATCTTACAAGACCTCTGTAGCTTGCTCCTCATCTTTGCTTGATGCTAACAGCTCGAGGCTACATTGGCTGCTACACAGGTGCAGCTGCTGAGGACACAACACAGACAGACAACACAGGTTTAAACTGGTCTAAACTAAGATAAACCAATGACAGAAGTATATTGAATGTCATCTGTTGTCTAGCTTAATTTAACCCAGATTGTATTTAATGTAATTTGTTAGCTTGCTGCATCTTAAAGTGCCCATATTATGAAAAAAACAACCACTGTTTTCTGGGATTTGGGGTGTTATTTTGTGTCTCTGGTGCTTCCACATGCGTACAAACTTGGAAAATAAACTATCCATGCTGTTTTGAGTGAGACAACGGTTTCTGAATGTCCTCTGCCTTCAGTCTCCAGGTGAGCTTTTCAAAATCAAGGATATATTCGGAGAAATGGATACAGTGTTTGGCGGGAAACCTTGTACATTCCAGAGAGTGCTCAAAAGCGTATAAACAATTATGGAGCTTGGATCTTCCGCGTTGACTGGCCCATGACGTCATGACGGGCATGCGCACTAGCAACATTGTTTGTCATAGCAACATGCTCATTCATGAGCTTCTCTCTCGTGTCTCTTACAAGAAGCTATTGCTAGTTCGTTGTTATAGCTACATGGCAAACTAATGAACACGCCATTTCATTGTGTAAAATATTTAACGTTAAACGTGTTTTCGTTGTTTCTGATCGTTTACTTGCTTATCTAGTTAAACACCGGGTGGAAACAAAGCAAGAAGATGTAGCTAATCACTATTTTGTGCTACTTGCTAGCGCTAGCTACTAAGGTTAGCCTGCAGATTTGTAAACAGAGGTTCCCTTAATACATCCATGGCTTCATATCTTATCCACGTTACAGGCTTTACAGCATACAGTCCTATGTCTGTAATAACGTTGTGTAGGCATATAGCTATGCTAGCGGTGTTACCGTTCTCTTAATACAGCCATGCTCACTACTGTTGATGTTAGTTACTAGCCAATAGCCCCGGCAGTTTGGAAAATGCAACAGCGTACATCCATACATCCATCCCTTGGATGTATCATAAGATAATATGATGTATTAATAAAACACGCTGTGAATTACAACCATTAGCTATATCCATTATTACAGCTACATGATCATCATACGTGCGTGCCCAGTGCAGGGCGGCCTGGGCAGGCGCAGTCTTGCGGGTCTGCTTGCTTCCATTGTGTGCGTTCATAATGCCTAGTTTAATAACTCAGTTCATACTGGTAAATTAATGTACCCCCAAAAAAATTATCTTCTAAAATATAGAAATGTCTTTTGCCAAGCAATGTCTATGTGAAAAGTCTTTTTGGACCATGGGGTGCAATACCACCCTTATCCACTAAGCCCAAGGTGGCTTCACAGACATGGCGCTGTTCCTTGGGGCATGTTCAAAATCTGCATGGCTTTCTCCATCTCTAGCCGAGATGAGGTGATAAACTGTAGCACATGGTAACTCATTCTCAATTGCAAAACACTGCTATAGCACACACTAGCTCACTATTAACTACTTCCATGTCCCTGTTCTGCAGGTATTCCACAAGTGCGCCCTCATTTAGAAGAAGTCTCCCAGCTAATCTTGCCTTGTACTGACCAAAGTTGGACAAAGAGTTATCTAGCTATGTGATCTTACCTAGCTACTGCACATGTGCGACTCCCAACAAAGATAGTAAAGAAGTGAGATGTCTCACTCTGTAGCAAAAACAGAGACCCAAACACACAGGGTGAAAACAGGATCTGCAGCAATGTGCGGTGCAACAAAAATATGGTGTTTTTTGAAAATGACACCATGTAAACCTATTCTGGTCCAACCTCAAAATACAATTATGAACCTGAAAATGAGCATAATATGGGCGCTTTAAGCTTTAACCTTCCAGACATCTTTGAGATGCCATAGCTTTATTTATTTCTTTCAAATTATGTAAAAGGTCATAATGTTAGCATGTCCCTTTGGGGAGAAGAACTTATTTTTTCTCTCTTTAACAATAAAATTAAAGCATTCTCCAAGTATGTTTTTACTTAAAGTCCTTGTTTACATGCGTAACTGCCAGAGCAGCACATCAACAGTTTTTAGCTTTGTGCTACAAATTCAAAATGTCACACGTTAACACTGATGAAAGCTCACTTTCTCCTAACAAAATAATATTGCACTTAACATCCTTGCACACCAGCCGCCATTATTCTCACACTTAATCTATATTTACTGACATCCTTGCCTGTTGCATTCACACAGATGTAGTTTATCCTCATACAGAAACATCAGTAAGAAAGTCATCTTAAAAAAACAGGGGGGCTAGAAATGACACTAATTTTCAAAAGGAAATATTCTACACTATACTTGTACAAATCTCAGGGTTTTTTCAAGTGCTATACAGCAAGAAAAAGATTTTCTTTAAAATAAATTGCCAGCAGGCTACTGTTCATCCTCATTTTCCTGTCCTGAACCTTCGGAGCGATCACCTTCTAGTCGATCTGCAAGAAAGCAAAAGCAGATATTAAAGAGGGACAGATAAACCAGAAGGTTGACAATGTCTTAAGAAAAACTGTGTCTGTATACAGTGTCCATTAATATTCTAACTATTTGCCTGAATTAAAAACAAAAGTGAGTTTAAGTGTGTGTACCTGATCTGATGTGATTTAGGGAGGCCAACATTCGGAGCATGAAAGAAGCCGGGACTGTGATTGTGTTCCTAGTTTCCTCTAGCATAAGCTCATTCCGAGTTATTACCTAAAAAGAAAAGAAGAAAAAGAAAGAGATGTTAAGGAATGTGAATCTGACAAATAACAGGAAGAAAGGGAAAACTGGAAAACCACCGAAATTACCTAAGAAGTCTGCTTTTTTGAAAAGAAAAAGTTAAAAGGAGACATTTTGGGAAATTAGATGAGACACTTAGATGAGAAGGTTTGGGAACTCTGAAGCCAGCAGCTGGTTAGCTTATAATAAAGACAGCTAGCCTGGCTCTGTCCAACAGTAACAAAATCCACCTTCTGGCATCTCAAACCATATATAACAAGTTAAGATGTCAATAAGCTCACTAATTAGCATGTTATAGTATACTTATATATTAGTATATAGTTTATATATAGTTTGTTTAATGTGTACAAAACCTAAAGTTTAACAATGTTAAAGTTACAGCTGTACTGCTTAGTTTCTCTCGCCCCCCCAGAATACACTATCATTGCGTCCACATGATACAAGCCTTCCATGACCGCCCACCACTCCTCCGTGCAGTTGCTAGTAGCCAAGGAGGACACAGAAGATTAATAAAAACATGATGGACTCCTCAGAAGAGGTAATTATCTTCACTCAAGCTTCTGTGGGGGAAAGTCACCGGACAACACAATCTTCTGAACATAACCATACTCAAAAATACAGAGAGTTTTGTGGAGCTGATAGTGTCCATTAGTTTTGTATCAACTCATTTGGCAATGGCTTGAATGTAACAAACGTTCATTAATATCAAAAATGTATGCACTAAAGCTTTAAACAAACCAGCACACTGAAATAAACCAATCAATCAATCAATTCACTGATTTCACACATCTCTTGGCGGACATACCTCATTAGCCAGGACTCTGTTGAAAGATGCTGCCTGTTCCAGTGGTGACCAAATCTTGATATCGTAGTCTATCCCTGAAGAAGCCAGAACTGGAACAGACCAGAAAATAAAAGTTAACATCTGACTGAACATTATCTTGGAGCAGAGGATCATGTGCGGTGCAGAGTGACAGTTGGACTAACTGGGGTCGTAGGGGTGTGGCTGCAGGCAGTTCACCACGTGGTTGTCTGCTTCCAGCAACATGAGGTGCTCGGCCGTGTGTCTGTCCCAGATGAAGATGTGGCCACAGTCCGAACCGCTCATCACAAAGTTGTTGCCCCAAAAACAGGACTCCTTTATCTGGACAAAAGAAATAAAATCACCTTGAATTTTACACAGGAATAGTTTAACATTTTGGTAATCGCTTATTTTGCTTTCTCTCTGAGAGTCTGATGACAAGACATCACTCTCATATTGCGTATGTTATGTACAGAGCCGGAGACAGGAGATTAGCTTAGCATAAAGACTAGAAACAGCTAGCCTGGCTCTGTCGAAAACCTTGAAATTAGTCCCTCCAGAATTTTGCGATGTCGCGATCGTGCCAATTCATGCAAATTCATCCAATCACCCCAACTTTGGTGTGACTCGCAATTTTGACCAACAGCCACAACTTTTTTCGCAAATTTGACCAATAACCGGAGTTTCCTGTGACTTAAACCAATCCCAGCAGTCCCACGTGCCAGACTTTGTATCAGTCTGTGACTCTGAGAGCCAATGATCAAGCGAGAGTGAGAACGGGTTGACATAACACGTACATGGCCATATTCATTTCCTTGTTTACCGACCTGTGTGTGACTCAAACATCTCACATTTACCATCAAAATGTACAGCGAAAGACTGTGCAAAACATTTTGGACCGTCCAGCCAACCTGTACACATTTTAACATCAATGTACACTGTAATGATTTTTCACTCTAATGTCGCTGTCAGCTGTTTCCATCCTGTTGGCTCTCTGCAGTGGACGGGGCTGCCGAGTTTCCCTGGAGAAAAACTGGAGATGAGACGTACAGGATGACCTAAATTGAGGACAGCAACGCTTGTTATAGTAAGTGCATAGGTGATAAGTTAAAGTCCAATAAGTCCTTTATCAAACCATATGAATGTGTGTTCCAGCCCAAGCCAGGATAGGAAATGAACAACCAATGCCATTCACAGACATGTTCATAAATTATTATTTTTTGTCTTAAATCCACGAGCCGCTTTCATATTATACCAACATTTGCAGCATCCTGGGTCTACTTGGCAAGGTTACTAGGAAAACTCAGCCTACAGTAGTTTTATTCTCCGCAAAACAAGTTTCATGTTTATTTTTAAAGAACTATAAAGAAAAAAAAACTTTCTCCGTCTCCTGCAACTTTTTGCATAATTTATTACAAAACGTCCCGCAACATCAGGCAATTTGGGCCGCAACAATCTAAAAACAAAAAGTCTGCGAAATCCACGAGGGACTGTGAAATACACCTAACTAATTGTTTGTTTAATTCTTACACAAACAGAAATGTATAAACTGCAATTTGTAGTTTTGGAAACGTAAAAACAACAATTTGTGATTTTAGAGGGAGTTATGTCGTGTAACTATTTTCTGACCAACGGCAGTTCATCCATCAGCCCGGAGCTTATCTGCAGCTTCTCTGACTACAGCACAGGTACAGGCATAATTCGTACCAAACCTGGCAACCTTGGAGTGATGACAAGACTGCAGAAAGTAGTTACCAGACTGTCGTTTGTCAAGAAATAGACATGGGACATATTTTTTCCTTAAACCACAAATTGTCGCTACCTTTAGTTTTTTTTACAAACAAATCACAAAGTTTTAATTATTGAACTTTAGATGATGGTAGGCGCTATTATTATTATTTTTTTAAACCTTTGTAAAGACTGGCCATCCATTTTTCCATTTCTTGTATTTATATAAAAATAAATGTATTAATATTATTTATGCTAAGCTAGGCTACATGCTTCCTGGCTCTAGCTTCATACGTAATACACAGACATGAGAGTGGTATCTATGTGGTTATATAACTCTCAGAAAAAAAGCAAGTTTTTCTCGTAATGTCAAATCATTCTTTCAAGAGGCCTTTGAACTAATATAATGTAAATGGTCGGGAGATGTACCATTGTCCTGGAGTTGCGGTGGCCTTTGTAGACCATCTTGACTGAGGGTCTCCTGATATTCTGGGTCTCGCACTCCTCCATCTCCCTTCGTTCTTTCCTCCTGCGAAACAGCTCCTGGATACGAGCGGCTGCTGAGCGTCTGAGAAACACAAGAAAACCAATAGCAATGTAAACATTGGATTATAAAAGCTTCCCAAAATAAAATGAGAAAAGACACACAAACCCATGCCATCTTTGATGCTTTTGGACCCCATGCTTTGAATCTTGAGTGAAAGGTATGCTGGTGTAATTAATTCCCCCAAATGAACCCCAAGCTAGAAAGCAGCCACTTTCAAGGCAAAACACAATCTAACTTAATCAAGCCCTTTATATTGTTGTGCAAAGTCTTGTCCATTATTCACATGACAGCAGTGTCAATTAATAAAATCCACACTTGTTCATGTAATATTCTAGTTAAAAAAATACTGAGGAAATCAAAATTGTATATTTGTTCAGCTCTTTTCCATCATGCACACATTCTTTGTTCATTCATCTCTCTTCTGTACAAAATCTTCAAAATGCCGCTGTTATGCTGCTACTCACACCATCTGTGGAGTCAGTACTCACATGCACATCACTCTACAGTTAGCTATGTGTATATTAGTTTTTTGTGAGCAAAATGACCAAACCAAGACAAAAACCCGTTATCTTCATCATGTTGTGCTGTTGAGCTTTAATGCTCTGCTGCATGTCACACACCTGACAGGTTAGATGCTTTTAGTGCAAACACTTTACCTGATCATCCTATCTCCTACTGCAGATCCTCTGGTATTTAATCTAGATTTGTTGTAAAACAGTCAATGGGAAGGCATCACAAAAAAGTAGAATACCCACCCTTTAAAAGTGATATCAAACAAGAGCAATGAGATAATGACCTACATTCAAATACATGAGGATGCTTTCTTGCTTGTAGTGAGTGAATAGAAACAAGAGTTGTCTAACTTACCTCTGACCCTGACCTCTGAACCTTGTTGATGGGATGAGAATAGGATCGTCATCGCTGTCATCAGAGTCCTGGTTAGCCCGGGCAGGCTGACTCTGACCCTCCTCTCCCTCCTCCGCTCTGGGCTCCGCTCTCCTGCAGCCTCCTGAAGTGTCCTCCATACCCTCTGGCTGACTCCTCTCCACTGCTGAAGAAGCCATGGTGTCCCCCTGAGAGGATCCCACCGCTGGGGCCTGTGCTGACGAACTGCCGGCAGCACTGGAGCAGGAGGCACCACACGCCGGCTCTGTGGAGGCAGCCGTGACAATCTGCTGCCCCAAGGACACAGAGGGGGCTGAGGAGAAATACATATATAAAAAAGGTGCAGTAAGCGAGGCTGCACAAAGATGGCTGGAACTGTGTTTTGTGGCTCATGAACTCCTTCCGGTTTGTTTTCCATGTACACAGCCAGGCCTGTGTATTAACATAGCGCACACAGAAAACAGAGAGTTGGGCAACTGTGAGGAGATATTCGCTGACATCACTTACTATACCTTTAATACATGTCAGGACTTTGTAGTATTAGTGTTTGTATATATTTGTATGCTTGTTTCCACAAATTGAGTCATTTGCTGGCCTCCAGTGGTTTAACCTCACATCTTCTGGCTGTGATGTACAGGTGCACATGTTCTGACCATAACCACCAGTGATGGAGGGGGTCAGAGGTGAAATTGGCTTGAAACTATTTAAATTTGACTTCAAAGTCTGTCAGACCGATTTTCATGATGCTGAAGGACTCACGTTGCTCTGACACTGAAATCTCCGTTGACAGACTCTCTCTGCTCTGTGCAGCCACAGCCTCAGACATTTTGGGACCTCCACTGCCCAAAGAGCTGGATGTGCTACTGCTCCTGTGGAGGAAAATTAAAACAACGAGAGAGTCTTTCAAGCCTCTGAGGGTTTTTAATTGTTCCGCAAGAAGGAAAGTGTTGGAAAAGGAGGACGAGGCATCTGTGTTCACTACATTTCTGTCAAATTCAAAGAGGGTGAACATCTTTCTGCTTTGCGAACTGTAAAGGAACAACAAATTCTGCACACTGTTGGTCACATCAAACGTCAACTTCATTATAAAATAACATGAAAACAAGCAACAAAGCTCTGCAACTATGCTTAATTGTTGATGCAATGAGCCACAATATATTGACATGAAACTGAAGAAATATAGTTTCTAGAACTGGGAAGAAATACTCTGCTGCTGCCAGGTGGGTTTGACTATGATGCTCGCTATCTATTTGTATTTAATTTGCATGAGGTGATTTTAAAGAGGGGTTTTATCTCCTTGTACTCAGAAATCACTCACCACTCATCAGTGAAGTCCAGCTTGATGGTGCTGGTGGTGGTCCCCTCTGAACTGTAGTGTAGGCTGAGGACTGGCTCTGCTGCACTGGGTCGACTGGTACCACTCGAGGTGGAGGTGGTGGGAGCACTGGTGCTGACTGGTACAGAAGCAGGTTGATCAGGAGGTGAACCTGCAGCTTCTGCTGCTCCTGTGAGAAAGACACAGGCAAAGCAAGCAAGGATGATTTATTGTACAAAACATAGTTCTGGTAGAAAAGCTTTGGGCTTAGAGTTATTCATATAGAAATATGTCCCCCTATTGTTTACAGCATGTAATTGGGTGTTTAAAAGCACATTAAAAACATGCAATCTTGACAGTTATTCTTGTGAAGATCTGGATTTAAAGGGACAAACTGAAATGGTGGGGTGGGTGTCTTTCACACTGGTTAGTATCTGTATAACACAGCCACAACATGTTTATATACACTTGGTCCAATTTGTGCTGTAGAAAATGCTACATGGTTTAATGGAAAAATCAATAAAAAATTGCTAAACTAACTAACTAAATAAATAAAACAAATGTGCAACCTTCTGCTGCATCACTTCCCATGATTTACAACACAAACATGCAGCAGACATTAACATAGCGGACAAAGGTGGACACGCTGTAATGGACGACTATCACCAGCCACAACAACAACAGTGAAACACATCAAGACACAAGAAACATCAAGTCAAAGCCCCTGAAGGATCGAAGGATCGTTATTAGTCATATAACAACCTGGTTTATTGTAGATTGTTAACGGTCCCATGACATGGTGCTCTTTGGACGCTTTTATATAGACCTTAGTAGTCCCCTAATACCACACCTGAAGTCTCTTTCACAAAATGCAGCCTTGGTGTGGTGCTCTCTCTCTCTCTCTCATATATATATATATATAGAAAGAGAGAGAGAGAGAGAGAGAGAGAGAGAGAGAGAGAGAGAGAGAGAGAGCAGCTGAAGTGCTTCCACAGCAGCAATGACGGTGCAAAGGCCGAGAGTGTGAATGCAAAGAAAAACACGGAAGCTGACCAATCAGAAGAGACAGAGATTGTTTTGGGAGGGGGGTTTAAAGAGACAGGTGCTAAAACTGAGCGTTTTAGACAGAGGGTAAATACAGCTATATACAGACAGACATTATGAGAAGAGTAAGGTGTTTTTTGTTGTTTTTTTACATTAAAGCAAGTTAACGTGTTCTAGTAGAAACCCAAGTTTAAGTAGTAACCTGAAAATGAGTATGACATGGGACCTTTAAATGATCAAGTAACCCTTTCACCTAACTTTTGGGTTAAAAAGGTGAAAAATTCACTAGTTATGTAAATGTGATGTCAATTTTAAGTGTCATTATTCTAAAAAACAAAACAATGTTTTGTTGTTGTAATCTGAGAGAATTTACCCTTTGAGTACATATAAAGCCGTTTGTTAACTTAAAGACTCCTACCTGCATCATGCGTACCAGGTCAATGTAAATAAATCAATATTCAGTTTTAATGTAAGAGATTAATTTGATTTAATTACAATTAATTTAGACATTTAACAAAATGAATTTAGATAATTGTAATGAATTATTATTATTATTATTATTATTACTACTACTACTGTCATTATAGCATCCTTCAGTCCAAGTCCCAGTAACGTGGGTCAGATAGACACAGTCTATCTGCAGGCACAGAAATGTGTCTGGATAGGTAATGGGAGTAATGGGAACGTAAAGTAGTGGACAGAGAGAAACAAGAAGCACAAAAACAACAACAGACGACTGTGAAGGGGTTTAAGAGAAAGTGTTTGTGTTGATGAGGGATGGTAAGGAAGAAAAGTGGTTGGCAGGGGGGAGGGGGGACCCACCCTGCTGTTCATCAAGAGTCATGGATCCCAGCTGTTTGTTAACCACAGATGAGGGGGAATCTGGAACACAAATGAGACTGACTAAACATCTGACACTGAGCTCAAACCTGAGGGCTTAACACAAGTCAATGCACACGAGGGTTAAAACCTTCAAAGTCATGTTAAAAGGAAAGCGATCCAAGGCCAAGCAGGAGGAGCTGTAATATTTGCCAAAGGAGAGAAAAGCTTCATCTGATCATTTCACAGTCACTGCATGTGCAAAATGAGTATTAGAGATGAGTAAGTCTGAACATTCACACATGCTAACACGTCCTGCCTATCAATGGTTAATTCCTGCAATGTTACAATAACCATTAAGCTCACTGTAAGACATCAAAATGGAAAATACAAACATAATAATAATAATACTAATAATAATAATAATAAGTGAATGTGATGGCAATTACGTGTCATTCTCATGTTTGAATAAACCCCTGACTCCCTTTTATGTTTTTATGGGCATTTTTGTTCTTTATTTGATAAGAGGACAACAAAGGAGCGAGAGGGAATAACATGTACCAAAGGGTTGAACTCTAATCCTAGGCTGCTGCGGTGAGGTCTGAGCCTCAGTAGATGGGCACACTCCCTTTTTTTTTTAAAGATTATTTTTGGACAATTTTAAGCCTTTATATAGGACAGCTGAAGGTGTGAAAGGGGAGAGAATGGGGGAATGACATGCAGCAAAGGGCCGCACATTGGAGTTGAACTTGCAGCCACTGCAACACACGCGTACAATCAACCAGGTGTGCTATCCAGCCACTGACTCCCTTTCACATTAAAGTCACAACTGCAATTTTTTTTCAATATGTCAAATCTCTGAATTGAAATATCATCACATTAACATAGCAAAGAACAAGGCTTAACAAGGCTTAACAAGGCTAAGAGAAAATAAATGAAAGTCTTAAAAAAACAAAAAACACAATCACAAAACACTGTGAATGTGCCACTTTTACAATATTAAAAAAGGTGAAATATTATGCAAAATGCACTTTTTCCATGGCTTTTCTACATAAATGTGTGCCCCTAGTGTGTCTAGAGACCCCCTATGTATAAGAGAAGACCATCCTCTCTCTTTCACTCCTGCTCCACCTATCAGAAAGAGATCCTGATCATGTTAGATCACTCTATAAAAAGGATTTCTCCCCTTGCAGTGTCCGGAAAACGAGTTTTAAAAACAAAACAAAAAACTTTGCAAAAACTTAACCATTGGACTGCATGGAAAAAGTAATTAATATTCAGCAAAATATTATTAAAAACAATTTAAAAAAATTCAGACTGCATGTGATAATAAGAATTATAAGTCATTATGTGCTTGTGCACTGTCAGATGTCAGATGATGCAAATAAGCAGCTGAATTTGCTCTCTAATAAACAATGAAACTGACAAAACGTATTTTCACTTTGAGAATGGGTGGAGAGCTCACAATGGTCATTAATTAACTCCATCACTGATGCAACCTGATGGAGAACTAAGAAAACTCTCCTCCCTTTACATCACTACTTGAAGCTATTTGTGCACAAGAAGAGTATCGTGACTCTTTCTGTGGATGTTCTGAATAAAGCCACAGGGAACATTTACGTAACGGGCACCCACAGTATGTCTTAAAGACAAAAAGGGTTTTTCACTTTAACAGGCACAGCAGATGAAGCCAGTAATATTCCATGGCTAAAAAGGGCTTTAGTTATGATTCCCAAGTTTGAGTGAACAACCACATGAGCCTTAAGGATGCCAAAGCAGAGCTGCTGCCACTCGGGTGAAAACTCAAGCAACAAGTGGAGCGATGGAGTGAGAGCATTAGTGAGTGAGGGGCTGAGCAAACAGCGGAGAGGCAACACAGTGATTGCTTCAGAGGTTAATATGTAGAAGGTGGGACTGGGAAGAGGATCCCTGTGATATCTGTGGTCAGTTCTAGCAAGACTAGGTCTATCTGGACCCTTACTCTCTACAAACAAGACATGTCTGCTTTTCCTACATAGAGGATAAGATGGCAGGTGAAGGGGCCCAGGCAAACAGCCTGTATGGAGGGGGGGTGGGGGAGCTCGGAGGGGAGGGTAACCTGTAGGGGGATGCATCTCAGCGGCAGCAGCAGTAGCAGCTCTTTCTGACTGTCTCTCAGGAGCTGCAGAGGAAGGAGAACGGGCAGCTCGCTGACCCTGTCCTGGTGGGTCGCCCAGCCGAAGTAACCTCTGCAAACGCCTACACACTATACTTATGGGCAGCCGATTAGGACCATACTCTGATAAAGAGGCAGAGGAAGAGAGGGAGAGTGAATGTACGATTAGAAGACTGAGAGGAAGGATGTGAGGAGAGGATTGAGAGCAGAGGGACAGGAAAATAATAAGGAAAAAGACAACAGGATGCTGAAGGAAAATAGAGTGAGGTGAGGCTGACACACACACACACACACACACACACACACACACACACACACACACACACACACACACACACACACACACACACACACACACACACACACACACACACACACACACACACACACACACACCACACACACACACACACACACACACACACACACACACACACACCACACACACACACACACACACACACACACACACCACACACACACAACACACACACACACGGGAGTTGATCTAACCCACTGTACTGACGATTAACATTTGAAAGGTTGTTTTAGTGTACTCTATCAAAGTGACATTTGTGTGCGTTTGTTCTCCTACCTGAGAGAGTGGGTTCTGGTGTGGGCGTGGAGGTAAGGGTGGGGGTCCTGGCCGTGTCGGCCTGACTCCTCTGCTCGGAGTCAGGCGAGGAGGTGAGGGGGGAGGAGGAAGGGGCCGAGCTCTCCACTGACGAGGAGCTGGAAGGAGGAGGCGCTGTGACTGTTGATGACGACCCTGAGGAGGAAGAGGAAGTGGATTTAGGCATGGCGGCAGCGGCGGCGACAGGACCGGCAGGTACTTCCGGGCCGTTTGAGTCCACAGGCCTCTCTGGAACGCTGGACTCCTGACTGGAGCCTCCGGCAGGGTCAGCTGGGTTATTGGATGCCCCCTCTGGAGCGACAGCGGTTCCTGATACAAGAAAAGAAATAGATGTTTACAATCTCTAGGATGAGCTGATTACTGTTTAATGACATTTGAATAAAATCTCACAAAATACAACTCTAAACTCCACCTGCATTGTAAAATTTTAATACTTTATGTACAGTTTCACTTTGCATTTGTGGTGCTGACACATATAGGTGAATGGATCCATAGTAAAACACATGGTGCTTGAATTACTGTATTTATTTTCAGGGACAATGCACACTTATTAACATCACTGTAGAAGGCCAGTGTTCGCCAAATGGCTAATTTTCCACTGTTGTCTTTTTCTTGTTAACAACCAGCACTAGCTTATACAACAATACAAACTTATTATTATTTATTACTAAGTAATGTTAAAAAGAAAAATGCTAACAGCCCAAAAATAGGAGATCTATATATTTATTTATTGATTATTTGTAGAGTGAAAAGTATTTAGCATGAACAAATGCTACATAGCACCGCAAATATAGTCTAAGCTAATTTGCACAAACTCAACAACAAAAATACAAACAAATCAGCACAAACATTTTGCCGTCTGATTTGCCAAGTGTTGCCAGTTGTTCAAAGACGGAGTAACAGTAAAATGTCTCACCTCTGGCTCGTGTCTGAGGTCGAGTTCCTCGGCTGCCCTGAGCTTCGCTGGCCTCCTCAAACCAACGAGACAACATGTCCGACATCCTCTGCATCAGAGACACGTTTGGGCTCTGCTCTCCTGCAAAAGCGCAGGAGAAACATGTTCACGCTGGACGTAAGAAAAGAAACATGACAAAGTCGAATATGTTGGGACAACATTGCAATATCGATCATGATATTGATCATTGATTCAGTGACTCGGACTTATGTTTTGCAATTTGGACAATATCACCCAGTGACAACTAAAGGGGAAACAAAGTGAAATAAAGGTGGGTTTCATTTGCAGTTATTGTGACATGACATCAAAGTCGAACACAGACATGTTTTTTTGTGAAGGAGGAAACTACTTCTTGGTAGAGGTATCACATTTGTAACCGCTTACATGTTTAAGTCAACAAGTAGCACAGCTCACTGAATATTGAATGTGAATGGAGAGAAATTGTTATGTTGTGTTATGTTTAGCAGCATTGCAAGAAAATTTAATTATTACTTAACGTTTTAGAATAAAAAATTGAGGAATACATCTGAATGGCAAAAAAAAAAGAATTTGCAGGTAGGATTCAACAATACATTTTAAACGGGGGGGGGGGGTCTCAGAGCCTCGATCCATAATTTCAGATCTCCGCTTTAAACTTCCTGAGCAAGAACGTGTTCATGTCAGTTGCTGTACTGCCTGCTCGGATCTTACCGTCTCTCTCTCTCTCACTCTCAGGACGAGCTCTGGGTCCAGTGTCAGACCAGTCACCTCGCAGACGGAGGCGCTTCACTGGGGGCTGCCTCAGCTGTAACACAGAGACAGAGACAGAGACAGAGAGAGAGAGAGAGAGAGAGAGAGAGAGAGAGAGAGAGATTAGCAGTTTGTCAATCAAAGCATGGTCACAAATAGCTCCGCTGCCAGAGCAAAACACTACTCATCTCTGTCAGTGTCCTCTTTAAAGTGCCCCCTCCCTTTCGGCTGCACAACTGAGGTTGCCACCACTTTCCAGTCCCCTGGCTCTCTTTGCAGGGTAACAGGCTGAGAGCCAGAAATAGAAAAAGGGGGTCTTAGTGCAGGGACTATCAACTGCTTTACACAGGAAATGTCATCAGGTCTGGTTATAGGCTGTAGGTGGTGAAAAGGAGCAGAGGCTGACAGAGATAGTAGAATAAATCAAAGAGCAAAATCCCCTTGAAAAAATAAGGTGGAGAAAAAAAGTGGAGAGCGCAAGGTAATGAGCCTTTGCTTGGCCGTCCCTTCCACCTCAGCCTGAACTATTTTAAAGGATAGAGGAACACTGCCTGCTTCGGACGCTGTATTTGGAAAGGAATGTGTGTGGTGGTTGCATCTCGACACAGCTGAACTCACCACGAGGCTTTGAAACACTGGCACCATGAGCCAGCACATTCAGACACACGTGAAAACCAGTGCTCGGAGTAAACACTTTCAAACTAAATGCTCACCCAAACAGAAAAGATGAACCAGATACATTTTAGAAAAACACTTAAGAATCCAGGTTCAGATTTGGTTTAATCAATAATCCATTGTGCCTTTTCTTTCTCTATCACTGTGTCCCTTTCCCTCTTCTCCTCTGTTTCTCAGGGTCATTTTGCTCCATTCACTGCACTGCATCAGCTGGTGCAGAATTAGCAGTCTGCAGTACACTTAGAGAAGCTGACAGTATCAATAACATCCCTTTCACTGCCTACATGGAAGACTGCTTGGCCACACGTGTTTGTTTATTTTCTATGGTACACATACATATACTGTAGGACCAATTGGGTACAGCTTACTAATACGTAGAATACGCAGGGTTTAATCATTTTTATGTTGAGTATATGGATGTTTAACAGGGCTATATATATCCATATTTATTCACATGCTCACAAGCCCTTTCTGCAGCATTGATTTTCTCTACATCACATTATTAATATATATTTCAATTACAGCTGAAAATAATAGTCTATTAGCTTCTGTGTTAGCATGCTAACATCTGCTAATTAGCACTAAACACAAAGTACAGCGGGAGCTGATGGGATCGTCTTCGGTTTTGTAGGTATTTGGTCATAAAACAAAGTATTGCAAAAAAATAAAAAAAATGTACCTGATAAAGGCGCTTCGTGGAAAAGGAAGGATTAGGAAGTTATTACAATTATTCCTGAGAGTAACGTATGGACCGTTTTGCATTTTTGCCTAATGTGTATACAAAGCTATTTTATGTATGTATATAGTTGCTCTCAGGACTGCGCACCAGGTCCCCCACTTTTTTCGGCACTATCTATACTTTATGTTTTTTATTTTTTTTATTTTGTGTCAACACAGTAAAAGGGGTTGCTTCAATCTCGTTGCACAGGTACTGCACTTGTTTAATGACAAGAAATTAATTCTATTCTATTCTATTCATGGCAATGCCTCCAGTAGTTATTGAGATATTTCATTCAAAACCACGAATGTGAACCTCATAAGGATACCTTGGAGGGAAAAAAAATCAGAGGATCATCCAATTCAGTAGAATTCATCCTCTGCAAAGCATGAATATCTGTAAGGAATTTCATGGCAATCCATCTAGTAGATGTTGAAATGTTTCAGTCTGGATAAAAGTGGTGGACTGACCGGCCAACAGACTGACATTTCCATGTCACACCTACAAACATACAGTTCCTATCAGGATTCGTGATGTTATGAGAGCTGCATGACAAGAGTCATCACTGTCACTCACCTCCTCCCTCCTCTCCTCAGACGGGCCCTTCAGTTCTCGCGCCTGGTCATCTTTAGGGTTGAACAGGTAGATGTAATCAGACGAGTAGCTGACCAGGACCTCCTGACCGTCCTCGCTGTAGCACAGAGAAGTCACGCGACACGACTTGTTGGACAGGTGATCGGGAACAAACCTCACGCACATGCCCATCGTCCCCCGGCCCATGTAGTTACCTGAGGATGAGAAAGAGAGTCTCTAACTATCTGGATGATAAGATGGAGAGATATGCCCCTGGTGGGGTCTTCAGATCCTCATACTCTCTGTTGCTCACTGTAACAAATTGTGATTCTGAGGACAGCTTTTTATGCTCTTATTAAAAACTTTCTTTGTATGCATTTTAAACCAAGACTAACAATGTTGATGACATTAATGTAAAGCTCAGATAATACAATTACTACTATATAGTACTAGTATATAGTACTACTAGAACCAAAATACGGCTCTGATCTGCTGCTACATTATGAACCAATAACCATTCACTTTTTTATCCTTTTGCATAAAAACTCCCAGAAAATTTGAGGTCTGCTTCAAACGTCTGTTTGCTAATGCATTTTAACATGATACACTAAATTATGTTTGCATATTTATTATCACATTTTAGCCACCTGAAATCCAGACGAGGTTTTCTCAATTCAATTTTATTGGATAAATGTATAGATCCCAAAGTTTAAGATAAATCATTAAAATATTGAAATATCAAAAATGTTTTACATGAAGAACAAGAGAGGGATTTTGATATAAAAACATATATTTAATATATGCTTAGAGATAAGTGAACAATTATTTAACTTAACAAGTATGAATATACATACAATATATAAGAACTTGGAAAATGTAATCTGTTTCTAACATGTCTTTGATATCTTTAATATGGCTTATGTAAGCCACTTAAACTGTTGATGAAATTGTCTTCTCTTTCTTTCGTGTTCACTCTTTGAGCATAAAAACATTTTGTGTACGAGGGATGCTCAATACATAAAGTTTATAATGTCTTCTAGTTGTCAGGAGCATTTCAGAAGTAGAGAATATAATCATATTTGTGTAAACATCTAACAGTCACAGAGGGGAGCAAACACGGCACAGCAGGACGGGACTTAACACCAGAGAGGAACCCCTCGTACCTGCTTCATCTGTAAGCTAAGCTTACATGAATAATAACAGCTAATAACAACAAAATAGTACACCAAAAAAAAATTCCTTCACAAAAACAACTGTAGTGACTTCTAACATACAGTGAGCCTGAAAGTCAATGTGAATCTACTATATCATTAAATGTAAAGAAAGGGAAAGCTGAGTGAAAGATGTCCGCCTGCAGGACAGTTTACCTGTTGCTCTGGTGCCCAGCATGCGTCTGTCGTAGATCCGCACTGAGCTGTCAGAGCAGCCAACAGCCAGGTAGTACGGCACCAGAGGAGAGATGGATATGGAGGTTGCTGCCCTTCGACAGTTTATCAGGATGTCCTGAAATCAAAGCAAACACAATGGCACAAACTTTTAAAAAACAAAAACTAATTATAAAGTCAATGAGCCTTTTTCTAAAGTCAACAGCAACAGAAGTAGCGTTTTAAGAGTATTTACAGTCGGGGATCTGAGGACAGTTTTGTCCAGTTAATCAGCTCCGACAAAAATATTTTTAATAAGTTGTTTTCCAGCTGTGGATGTCCACTTGTAACACTAACATGTTGTATGGTAATTAAAAGGGAGAGTCTGGTAAAATTACTCCGACAGTCTTAAGGTCAAGCGTACCGAGCTCCAGCAGGAAATAGGAGAAGACGCAACGCAATATAAAAGGCACAGCTTCTGACACACACACACACACACACACACACACGCACACGCGCACACACACGCGCACACACACGCGCACACACACGCGCACACACACGCGCACACACACTGGCCTAAAGCCGAGAAAAGTGTTTTCTGAATTACTCCATTCAGCGATGCTGAGGTCAAACTCATTTAACAAAAATGTGGGAGATCATTAATACCAAATTAATACCAATTCCAACAGTCAATTAAGAAAATATGTCAACAAAATGCAACAACCACATTACATAAATAAAATAAAAGGTAGAACTGTAGAATGAAAATGAGATGTAAGAGACTTAAGGAAACTAAGTAATTCAGAAAAAAAAATTAATTACACACTATTAGGTATTAAACATTTTAAAGAACAGAAACGCTGGGGAAAAAAAAAAAAACATTTTAATCGACCGTAACGTTCCAGTATTTCCACAAAAAAAACTCAGTGTCAATTCATGATCATCACCAACTGAAAGGATAAAAAACCTCTGTCACAACTGTCAGCGTACATCTTTGCAGTCTTCTTTAGTGCAGCTCGTCTTCGTGCGGAGGTCAAACCATCGCACCGTGCCATCCTCCCCACATGACAGAAACGTGTAGGGGTCATTTGGTACCGTCATAATCTGACAAAACAAAAAGAGAGGTTGAGGTTAGGAGACAGAAACCACAAAGAAGAATCTCTTGTACGCTCTAAGCGATGTTCGACCAGCGTTTCTCTTGTTCAGTACCTCGTAAGCTGTTCCATAATGGCAGGTGAACTGACACTGTCTGTTGTGCTCAGGACTCTTCTCGGTGTTGGTGTAGTAGATGATGCCGTCTCCGGAGCAGGAGATGATCTCCTGATCGTTAGTGTGGGGCATGAACTTAGCGCTGAAGATATTTGCCCGGTGACCTGAACGTATGGACTTCTTGACCTGAGGATAAGAAAATACATGATGGTTGAATGGGAAGAAAACTGACAACAGGTACCGTCCCAGGTCCCATCGTCACCTAAACACACACACACACACTTCCTGCACCACGTTTATTTAGGTGCTCTGCTTCAAAATAAAATAAAAAAATTGCAATGTGTTTGTTTCTCCTAAAACAATTTCAGTGGAAAAGGTGGTGTTTCCAAACAAATACTTTTATATCAATTTCAAACCTTATAGCACATGAACTACAGCTGTGAAACCACTGACACTGTACTAAACTACACATTGTGACCCGTCCTATTTGTGTATCTGTCGTGTTTGGCTTTTCTTTAAATCTTTATATATATAAAACTGTCATGCCTTTTTTTTAGCTGTAAAAAAGTTCATAGACAACTTAATTGATGAGAACCTACCTTTTTGTTGTACGGGTTGGAGATAACCAAAAAGGTGTCGTCTGACCCCGACAGGAGATATTCACCTGTGTCGTTCCAAGATATAGTGTTGACCTGCAGAGGGAATAAGTAACTCGGATTATGCAAAGATACAGACGTTTGCGGTTTCCATTAGTGCTGAAAGGATTAAATAATTAATGAATTTAACTGACACACACAAAAAAAAATCAACAATTATTTTGAAATATTCTAAAAATTTGATTCCAGCTTCTCAACTCTAAGTACTTTTTTTTGCGCCTATGATGATGGGAGGAAATAAGAAAACAAAATGTTCCTACACAGAACTACATTTATTTTTCTGTGTTTTCTCTAATCTGTGCTTTGATTGTGAAATGTTGCATAGTTTTACCACTTCCGGCTCTAAGAATTATTTAAATAAAACTAAAATCAACTGAACTACTTACAAGACATTACCATGCACCTTAAGGGTTCACAATCACACAAAAAAAAAGTTGGGAAACACTGTGGGTCTAATGTCCTTGTCCAATTCAAATGAATTTCATTACCATTCAACTGAAATCACTGTCGAACCATGGTCACACATATAATCCATCCATGAATATAACGGTTAGCACAAGAACATTCACAGTTGGCTGTCACTCTGTGGATCAATATTTCATTAACCCCTGCTGGTTGCAGCTTCAGTGTTTTCATCATCACACTTTTGCTCTTCATTTCCACAGACTCACACTGCAGCAAAAAGGGAAATTACACTGCCTGCCCATCCGTTCACCACACGCTGCAACTTGAACCAGAGGCTCAATATTATAACACATTTTAAACTGAGAAAGTGTTTCCACTTTTGATCGTCTGAAGTAAAATGGTATCAGATTGAGAGGCGGAGTGAAGGTGAATCTCTCTTTTGTTTCTCATGTGATGAACAATTAAGAGGCAGACAGGGAGAGAAGATTCAAACGAGGGGATGAGGTCATCAAAATGTTTCATTGTGCCTTTTTTTTTTTAAATCACAGGTCCACCTTGTGTAATATGTAATATGTAAATGTGTAATACATGAAACAGCAGGCCAAAACGCCAACAGTCTTCACCTTCCAAAGGCAGATTTTATCATGTCTGCTAAAAAGTACATCTACGTTATGTTGTAATGTTTCCTAAAACTTGTATTTTTCCTGTGTCAACTGGGAATAAACTGAAAATCTCTCATTCTTCAACCAACAACAGCAAGTGGTACTTTGCAACTGATGCAACTACTACCCTATTTCCACTAATTTTGCAATGTTTGGGATAGGCCGGCACATTTAATCGTTGTAAAATCGTGATCTCAATTTACCCTGTTCACGATTAAATTTTTTAATAATTTTGATTTGTTTAATTTTTTTTTTTTTTAATGACTTTGATTCTCATTTAATTTTACGAGCCGACTGCATCACGCTACTACTTTCTTCTGTGAGCTTTAAACAGACTGTATGAAATAAGTTTTAAAGCGCTCCCAAGAGCACTGCGATGCTCTTTCTTCTCTTCATTTAAGCCTCTATGTTTACAGGCTGGTGGTGATGCATAACGTGCTATAGGTGCCAAAACAATTCTATGTTTGGTACTGACAATTTTTTGTTGTTGTTGTTATGGTTCATGTGTGCAATAAACATTACATTTTGTGAGAAAAAACAATTACGGCAGAGAATCGTGATATCAATTCTAAGCTAAAAAAAACGTGATTCAAATTTTTCCCCGAATCGTTCAGGCCTAGTTTGGTATGGTTGTTTCTCGCCCTTGCAGACAGCTTTAACCACCTCATCCAACAGCTGACACAGTTGAGGCGTGCTGAGCCACCTATACAAAAACACTCAGACCATCCACTTACTGAGAGGATGCAGCGCACCACTGAGCAGTGTTGCAGTTTATTAAGGACAACGAAAGAAAAATAGGTGACAGCTTCACATGTTGGCCAAACATTGTGGTTCTTGTCGTTTATTTGTATGCAAGGTGTCTGGAGGGGTGTCTAGCTCTATGTTTGGTGTATTTTGTAAAAAGAAAACTGAAAGTTTGAAAAATACAAATATTTAAAAGAAAAATGCCACCCCAAAAAAAAAAAAAACAGATGTTCAGTTGGGTCTTTACCTTCAGTTTGGGCTTGCAACTATCAATCATCAATCATCATCATCATTTAGTCAATGAAATGTCTAAAAACAGCAGAAATTAGCCCGTCCCAGTTTCCCACAGTCCAGAGAATCTTTAGTATTTCTAATTACTATTTTTGCTTGCAATATGGCTAAAACGATTTATCACAATAGTTATTTTTCTGCTGATCCGACTAATCAATGAATCAGCTCTACCTTCCTTATCTGTGTCTTCTTCATCAAATATACCTCCGCTCAAGATTGAAAGAGCAAATATATAAATAACGTGCAATGAAAATGTTCCTCTAATCCTTTTTAAGATGAGGATGGTATTGAAGTGACGCTCTCCTGTGGTTGCTGTGGTGTTTTGACCCGGACTGACGTCCAGGCTGATAGGGTGACACAACGTGTGACTGTCAGCTTCAGGTTTCTCAGTGGAATTAACCAGCTGGCCTGAAGTTAAAGATCTGCTCTCTGTCGGACACTTGGGCCTCACAAATTGGTCGTGGAAAGTTGCATGGTGTGGTGTATTTCTTTTCTTTTTTTTAAAGATTATTTTTGGGGCATTTTAAGCCTTTCGTTGACAGGACAGCAGAAGAAATTAAAGGGGAGAGAGAGAGGGGGGGGGGGGGGGGGGGGGGGGAATGAAATGCAGCAAAGGGCCACAGGTGGGAATCGAACCCGGGCCCACCGCTTTCAGGAGTAAACCTCTGTCTGACGACGCCTGCTCTACCAACTGAGTTATCTGGGCGCCCGTGTTGTTTTTCTTTGCGAGACAACATGAACAAATAAAAAACAAAAACAGATAAAACATTGTTGGAGCACTTACACAGCCATCATGTACGTTTAGTGTCCCTTCAAGTTTCAGTCTCTGGACAAATTCTCTTCTACCTGTGAAAGAAAAGAAAAAAATACAAAAAATTATAATGTTGAAGAATGACAGGTTTTTGCTTTATTTCTTATCCTACTGGATAATAGCCCCCATTGAATGATAGCCCCTATCTGTCTATCGTTCACCTACTTCATCCATCCAATTCATCTTTGTTCATTGCTTCACTCTAGTTAGGTACAACTGTAGTTCTGTAGACTGGTATTAAATATCATGTTGTTTTGTATAATTGTATTTCTATTTTAAGTGGTTTGTTATTGCTTGTTTGTGTGATGTCTTTTGTTCATGCTTGGCATCGTTGTCAGGTGATTTCCAGAGTCTTAAATAATGAAAAATATATCAAGAAATTATTATTTTCAGTTAATCAGTTGCTTTAAAAAATATATATATTATTATTATTATCATCATTAATATTATCATCATCATCAATTAATTATTTGTACAGTATGGTTTATAAAAAGCCATAATAAAAAAAAATGTCCATCACTATGTTTCCCAGAGTATAACCAACAGTCCAAAACCCAAAGATATTGGATTTACAACAACATAAAAAAGCAGTAAATCATCGCTTTAGAGAGGCTTATATCAAAGAAAGTTTTACATTTAAACTCAAACAAATAGCTGATGGTCAAAAAAATATTTAAAGATAAATATTAAACAGATACATTTAACAAATTGTACCTGAATGCGACATAGTTTGTGTTTACACATGGAAATAAGGAAAATATGCTAAAATTTGCTTGATTTGGACATGCCTAAAGCATTGAGTAGTTTTCGCTTTAATTTAATACCTATGTCAATATGTTGTCTAATCGGTCTTATTAGAGTTACTGGGTGTGTTCATGGAGTCTCCAATCAGCATGTTAAACAGGGATTAATGTCAGTAGTAACACTTAAATCTTGCTAAAGTTCAGAGAAAGCCCTGCGTTACACACACACATTTCTTTTAACCCCCTTCTGAAGTGTCTTTGGAATTCAATGTTGACCACTACTTGCTGCCCCCATCCCCCATTTTAAAGCTAAATATAACCTACAAGAGCTCTGACCCACACATCACTGCGTGTATCCCTTAACCATAACACAATAACAGCTCAAACCATATCTCAGTCAAGCTAAATTCAGCGCTGACTAAACCTCGGGAAACCTGCCCCACCTCTACAGGCTTAGAAATCTTCAATCAACCACTGTCAGGTGCTGACTGTTAGACAGGCCAAATTGCAGACAAGTCTCATAAACCTCTCTGTCTCCCTGTGTGCCAGCAGCAGCGCTGTCCACTTTTACACCGCGGCCACTGTTGTTTTCTCATGTTATTCTCTCACAACCAACACAGATCAACATGCAGCAAAACATAGGTAAAGTCTCACTAATGAGGACTATCACTGCAAGTTGACTCACACTAGTGCGTGTTATAGTTTTGCCCTTATTAAGCTTAAAACATGAATGTAAAAACAAATATACTCATTATTTTAAACCACATGGCACAGCTACCTTTACACACTCTAAACTGAATCTTTTAACCTAGATGCTCTTAATTATAAGTGCCATAATAACATGCCAATGTATCATTATATATTATCGTGAGACTATTTAAACACTGCGGTGTCATGCAAGTTTAAAAAACATGTTTAGAGCTGAAGCACTGAAGCGTCCACCTTCCTTTGTTCAATGTGGGAATTTTACAGTTAGCAGTGTTTTGATACACTGGCCTGATATTATGTGCATTGGGCAATATTTCAACATTTACTCCATATTTCCTCGCTTGATGCTATTGGTCTTGTGTCTAAAGTTGACATCATTTTTACAGATCAAAAATATATTCTATGAGGCAGAAGTGCTATTCTAATTTGTGTTTTCAATGTATGATTGTTTATATGTCCCAGGTTGCTGTGAGTGCGTCCAGGAGAATGAGACCTTGAGCACTTGGTTGCAAAAAGCACTTTATAATGCACCATAATGCACCAGTCCTTAATAATTACATTACATTACATTACATTACATGGTTGATCCCTGCTTTTATCTGAATTATGTTATACAATTGTAGTGCTATTATACTTTAGAGTTTATTTACACACACACACCAACACACCACACACCACACACACCACAAAAAAAAGACACCACACAGCCACATTGGCGATGCAGCCTGTGGATGGTTTAATTGCAGTACATCATATAATGGAAATAGCATCTATGCTGCCATTCCTGTGCCAAATAACGGCGTATCTGAATGAGATAAATATGATTTTGCTCCGCTTTTACATAAGTAAATTAAATGTACAGGCGGTCACTGCTGTGTTTACACTTTGCAGAAGGAGTAACTCTGTTATAAAGTAGATCGGAGCACAGTCATGTTGTGTCTAGCTGTCATCGGATGTGCTTCAGCACCGCAGACACAGCCTTCAGTGGAGGTGGGCTACCTGCCATGCACAATGTTAATTTAAAAAAAAAATGTTTTCTTGACATCTCACCTACGTTGCCGTTAGCATCAAAGAGGCGTGTTTTGTTCTTACCTAAATAGTTGGTCCTGATGGTGTTAGGCTCGTTGTATCCGATTAAACGTTTATTTACATCCCAAATCAGGTTCCCAGAGCAGGACATTGTGACCATATGTGGGCTTTAATTAACAATAACATTGAAACTAAGCTAATCCGTTCCTGTTGATGTCGCTTTTTATCTACCGTCGCTCGGGTTTTGACATGGAGATCCGTCCCTGTGTCTCGGGACAGCGCTGTCCTTAGCTGGCTGCGACACTCAGCGTCTGCATCGCAGGAGGTGAAAGACTCGCTCCTGTCCTGTCTCCGCTGTCCTCGTGAGACTACATTCACTGGACTGCTGCTCTATGCGCTGCTAACTATCTGTCCTGCTAGCCTAGCCTGGTTTATTTCTTCTAGCAGGCAGCGGTCAGCTGTGTCCAAACAACGCGATAAACTACGTGTTTTGACGGGGAGGATAGGAGCGCTCGTTTTAGGGGATCACTGTCGGTGCGGAGTGTATCTAAGAAAACTCGGAAAGTCCTGCAGAAACATTTTTTTGATTTGAAGAAATTGCGAAAGAAGAACTCAGATACTTTACTTAAGTAAAAGTAGAGTGGAGAAATACTATGTTGCAATTAAAAGTCCTACATTTACAATTTTACTTCGGCTAAGTAAAAGTAGGCTACAAAATCATTAGCATTAAAATAGCCTAAAGTAGAAATACTCATGATGCAGAATGGCCAATTTCAGAATAATGCAGATAATATTGAATTATAAACCTTGATGCATTAATATGGACATTGCCTTGATGGTGCAGTTGGTAAAAGTAGAGCTGGTCTTTTTACCGTGTATGATAGATAATACATTTCACCAAGGGATCAATTTTATTTTTTTTACCCATAATAATACATCATAATTTATTTGTTGATAATCTTCTAAATCAGTCATCTGTGTCTGAAAAGTAACTACTAACTAAGGTTATCACATACATGTAGGCCTAGTGAAGTAAAAAGTACAACATCTCCTTCTGAATGTTGGTGGAGTGTTGAAGTATGAAGTAAAATGCATTTACTCAGTTAATACCTCAACATTGTGCAAAACCTCATTTATGGAGGCATAAAAACTAGAATTTGACACAGGGACCCTTTTTCGGGACAGGTCCTTAACTTCAGGAAATAAAGCAGGACCCCGGGGCGTCCCGGTAACTCACAAGGTAGAGTGTGTACAATCAGGGCTGAGGGCTTACTGCAGTGGCCGAGGCCCTTTGTTGCAGGTCTTACCATGTCTTTCCCATGTCCTTGCAGAAGATGCAAAGAAAGGTGTGTTTACTAGATAGCTTGGGACATGATGGGAACAGGGCTGTTGTGTGTAGCATTCCCACTCGGTCATAGCGGTAATAAAGCCTTGTTCAAATGTAAAGCTGTTGTTTTATTATAATTTTGAATAAAACCAGACAGGTTGTTTTTACAGCGTAGACCCACAGCTGTTTTGTTGACTTTTCCATAGCCCTCAAAGACAGAGCCAGGTTACCGCTTCAGGGGCCCCCGGGGCAAATAACGTCTGTTGGGCTTTTGTTACAGGGCTGCAAGAGCAGTTTGTAACGCAGGACCGGCAGTTCTTGTTATCTTACTTCAGTAGGACTTGGCCTGGGGGGCATTTGCCTGCTTTGCCCACGTGGTAACACAGTCCTGCTCAAAGATTATTGTATTTCTTTTTTGTAAATTTGAATTCATCCTCACCTAAACTTTACAAATTGGGGGTCCTCATAATTATTTGTTGTCTTTACCTGTCTTGTTATCCTGTTGGACACGTAAACCTGTTATTATGTGAAACCATTCAAATTCAAACTTATAAATGTGAGATTTTCCTTTAAACAATTTAAATGGAGGGTACAATAAATACATCCAATCAACACTAACAGTTACAGAGACAAAATAAATATATTGAAAAGATAAAGACAGATTACATTCTACATATATCAGGAATACAATTGTAACGTTTTAATTGTATGCCCTTATAGATTTCAATGTAACTTAAGAGGTGTTATCAAAAGTGTAACATCCCAAATAGTACAATTTTGCCTTAAAATCATATATAATTATTGCAACAAAATTGAATCAAATTAAATTGTTGGATCTTTACAGTCAAATTATAGCATTCATCTTCAACAGATAGCTCTATGTTGTGGTAATGTTAAAAACCTAAACACCTGAAATCTGAATTTCCATTTCCCCCCCCCCAGTAGAATCACTTGTCAACTTCTTTCTTTAACTGTCTATTGTTTCCACCCAGTTGGGATACGCCGGGCTAAAAAAGAAGCAGCCCTTCCTAAACCAATCAGACCGGTGTTCTGACAATGCGGGCCAATGAGGACAGTGTCACATGTCATCTCGCCTCGCGCGGTAGGTTGCGGTGCACAGAAAGTCACCTCGTCTGGTCGTGTCGGTCAGACGGAAGATACGTTACCGAGAAGCTAGCGGTGCAGCTAGCATGGTCACGGTGGTACCGGGGGAAGGTCGCCAGTAGGACAGCAGCATCACTTCACATCGTTTCACCCACCTGACACTTATGTGTTCGACAACATCGCGCAAGTAGACGAAGGCAAACGTTTTCCGTGGCCTTAAAGAATAACGGTAGCTAACCATTTAGCGAGCTAGCTTCAAGCCCCGCACTGTGTCTGCGTTTCCATCCGAACAACATCTACAATCATGGCTGCGCTGAGAGTGTCCTATCACAGGATTTTGGACAAGATTGAGCACATGCTGCCCGCCAAACTGAGACCTATTTACAACCACCCGGCAGGTAAGGCAGAGTTGAACCATCCGCCGTGTGAGTCGCAGTCTGTGTTTGGGATGTGGTGGTGATGGGGGCAGTGGATATGCCACATACCTTTGGTGTGGAAGATCCACACACACACACACACTCACACACATACACACATACATTCATACATAAATAATGTGTCCCTGAGCAAGAGGCTTAGCGTTAACCCCCAGTGGCTCCAGAGGAGTGCGACCTCTGATATAAAGCAACTGTAAGTCGCTTCGGATAAAAAAGCGTCCGCTGAATGACATGGATTGTAATGTCTCTGGGTGGTGGGTGACTGATAGGGCTCTGTGTTTCTAGCTGTGATATGTGGTAACGTTACAAGGGATGTGGATCACACCCTAGCTCCTAATCTTGATTCCCCCAGTATGAAGGTCATTGATTGTTTATTATGGCAGTGTTGCCCTGGGAGACCCTAATCTGCTAGGATCCTAAACGGCTCAGTCTGTGAAGAAAAGCTAGTATATGCTACTAAAGTCAAGAAGTTATATATAATAAATATATATATATATATATATATATATATATATAAATATATATATATATAAATATATATATATATATATATATATATATATATTATTATATTTAAAAGGAGCTAAAATGTAGATTATGTATTTGTTTAGCCACTCATTAACAGTGTCCTGTTATTGTCATCATATCAACTTGTGGAAATAATAGATGTTTATCATTCTGATGTATGAATGTTATGATAATGGTAGGCCTACTTTTAATTCTAGTTGGGCTACCAATTATTCATCTACGTATTAACAATCGTATTACTTTTTCATTTAATTGTTTAGTCTATGAAATGTGATACAAATATGAAAAATAGCGAAGTATGATAACTATAAGTAATGTGGGGGACGTGTGAAAAATGTCTCGCTTTGTCCAATCATCCGTCCAAAACGCAGACCTATTCCATTAAAACAAGTCTACAGAGAGAAGCAGCCAATCGTCACATATGAGAAGCTTACAGAAAGCATTTTTTTTATTATTATTACTATTTTTATTTGCATTGCGAGTTTCCATTATGGCGACTCTAGAAATATTGTGATTCGATGGTATTGCGATTTTCTTTTCCCTCTTTAACAAAAACAAAAGTTGAATAATACACACCTAGAGACAATATATCTTGAACATATTTAAATACGATTTGTTTTCTAAAAAGAATTCACATCCCGTGTCCGTCAGTCAGACAGACAGACATTTATTATTATACTGGTAAAGAAGTACATAACATCTACTTTCTGCTTTCGGTCGGTTTCGCTGTTAACTGATTTGATGTACTCGCCGTCGGCTGCACTGAATAAACAGACAATAATCAGGTGAAACGATACAAAATATTGATTCCAGGGAAAATAATTAATTTTAAAAATCATCGCAGGAAAAAACCACGATACACAAGTGAATCAGGTTGTCCCCCCCCCCACACCGCATAAAGGGTAATCTATTATCAAAATTGTTTTGAATATTTTTTGTTGTGTTGCCTTAATTAACCTATTGTTCAAGCTTTAATCCCGATTGATAGCATTTGTAATTTGTCTAAATCTTGTGACACAGTGTTGAACATTGAAGGAACTTCTACACTTGGTTGAGAGATCCTCCTCGCTCAGACTAAAGCAGTAGTCCTGCAATACATCTTAGACAAAAGGTTGACAAAAAGGTATATTTTGTCAACCCGCTTTTTATAAATAAGGGCAGACTAATTATACTATAAACACCCTCCAATATAACGCAATACAATTCAACCATACCCCAAAAACCTGAAAAGAAAGTGAGCATTATAACCGTTTTATGAGCAAAGGATTCATTGCGTTAGGGCTGCCTTGTGTTTGGATAGGAGTACCTAAAAAACTGTTTCAACAAGTACAACACACACACACACACACACACACACAACACACACACACTCTCATTCAGATCTACTTGACACTGATGTTACCAAAGGGTACTGAGATTAAGGAGTCACAGGGGACAGTCTGGTCTTTGCTTTGCTCGTTAACCTGAGCTCTGGTTGTCAAGGACAACTTTCTGACCAGGTAATGAAGGGGCGGGGACTAAAACCACCTACCTGAGAAATGATTGGCCACTATAGACGTTCTTGTTTAGCCTGCAGCATAGTGCAGGAATGTGAGGCAAGCTGGTTTCCAGACCAGCAGCTTTTTGGTGCATTCACTAGCTACCTCCGTCTACGTGAGATATTTCGTGTTATTGCTTTGCAACCTTTTGTTGTCCTGAAGCCAACGTTCAGAGATTGAGGACAGTTAAAAGGTCTTGCTATAAAAAAATATATATATTTAAGTACTCCCCAGGGAAGATGTCACTTTAACTTTGACATGTCACGGAGATAGCCAGTTTAGTGTACGTCTGTACAGGTGGGCCGCCTGCATCGCTATACCCTGATGTCTGGCCGCCGTATGAACCCATACGTACAACGGCCATATCACAGGCGCACCCGAGCTCCTGTCCGTATTCTAGTGCTGTGCCCAGGATGTGATTAACCAACAGTTTAGGAAAACATCAGTCAGTTTGTTTAATTCTGTTTTTAGGTATTATTTTTATTAGTATTTTAATGTACTAATTTCCTACTGTTATTGTTGTTGCTGTTATCTTGGTGGGTTTTTTTTAAATAAAAAAAAGAATATGAAAATAATAATTTTAAACTGATGATGACTTCAATCTGAGTTATTGTTGTTTTTGCTTGATCTGATCAGTTTGATGATTTTATGTGTTTGTTTGTTTTTATCAATAGTGGAAGGACATTCTTATATGAAGACAATAGATACCAAACAAGCACCTTTTATGTTTTCCCACTTTTTTCTTCCCCTTGTTGTAAACAAAACCCTACAAAGCGTACACTTAAGTGTGTTTGAGTCTGATTCCAGTGTATTAGGTATCTGTTTCGCAAATACTCAGGATGGAGTTGCTTAGGTTTCATCCTTATGGCCATAAGAAAAGCTCCGCACGCATGATTAGAAACATCAGAAAGAAAATCTTGAAAAACTTTGAAATTACACCAAATAATGTAAAAAATATCCACCTTTGGAACATATCTGCCCAATTTCATTTTTTCCCCCTTTCTACGTTGTTTTTATTTTAGGTCCAAAAACCGTTTTCTTCTGGGCCCCGGTGTTTAAATGGGTAAGTGCATTTTTTCACAAACTTTAACCGCAGCCCAGTGTTCCCAACCTTTTCTGGCTTGTGACCCCTTCAAGCGTAACTCTCGCCAAAATTCAACCTAGGGTCTTTTTGTGAATGCACCCAAGTCATACTTTAGTTTAAACGCAAAATTTGGACAAAAGCGCCACTTTTAAGATTTTCGTTTTCGGTCAAATGGCCTTTTGACTTTTTGACAGGCAAGATGGCCGTGACCAGAAAAACTGCTACAGTGAGTTGTTTCTGAGTAAACTGTGTGTACACAAACAATGTTCTCAATGCTTGAGTTCATGTGTAGAGCCTCTGGTGATACTTTAAGCAAAGTTGTGTCAAGCCTTCTTAGTGTTTTAAAAATAGTGGTTTTGATGCTATCATTGTAGCTCCCCTAGCTTGCCCATTCAAAAGGCCATTTGAAAACGAAAATACGGTACATCATTTAATTTTAGATTATCAGGATTATTTTGTGTTGGCAGAAATGTGTTTTAGGTTGGGATCCATTATCATAGACATAAAGGACTGTCACCATTTTGTAATTATTAGTCTCATGAATTGAAATAGATGAATGTGGTCTCTTCCCCTCTACAGGGTCTGGTAGCAGCCGGTTTGGCTGACATGACTCGACCAGCGGAAAAACTCAGCACCTCCCAGTCTGCAGTGCTGACAGCCACAGGTAAGGTTACATCGGTTTTAATATGAACTCCAAATGGAGACTATACCATTTAGCCTCTGATGACCTAATGTCTTAATTAATTTTAAAGTGGATGTAGTGTGATCAAGGAAAAGACCAATAAAATATGTCCTGTACATAAAGCTATAGTGGGCATTTATTTTATATTAATGTCCGTTACATTCAATCCATTGCCAAATGAGTTGCTACAAAGCCAATTAGGCCAGTTTCACAAAAGTCTCTAAAAGTCTGTATTTCTCAGTATGGCTATGTTTAGAAAATGGTGCGTGAGAGTGATGCGTTTTACAATTACAAGTTAATTACCTCTTCTAAAGAGTCCATCAGTTTTTTTTTGTTTTTTTTTTAATCCTCCTTGATTTGACGGGTTAAGCGCTACTAATCACTAAAGGTTTGCGTTATGTGGATGCGCAGACAGTGTTGTTGTCATTACTTAGAATTCCTCACAGGAGCAACAGAAACTGCACACTGTAGCTTTAAATATCGCACACTTAGTCGAATGATTTTCAAGCTATATGACTGTGAAGTGTTTTTATCTCTGCCTTGTTCAGTCTGATCAGTTCACTGGTTCGGAGAGAATATGACCAATTTGTGCTAAAGGTTGTGTGATGCATCTGCTTTTGCAATACGTTTCTTCAAACAAATCTTATCTGTTATTGCTGAAACACAGACTCTGTTCTCAACAGCTGGTTCACCCTTAGTGTGCATAAGCATAACCTTACGGCTGACCTTCCTCCACCAGGTCTGATCTGGTCCAGATACTCATTGGTCATAATCCCGAAGAACTGGAACCTGTTTTGTGTCAACTTCTTTCTTGGCTGTGCAGGAGGCTCCCAGCTCTACAGGATTTGGAGGTTTGTGTGTTTATTGTGGTTCATTTACAGTCTGACTTTATTTCTGTTAGAACTACTTTCACGATCAATTGTAATTATATATGTGATGCAAGATAAGTGCAAAGTAGAGTTCTGTGAAATACATATTCCTGGGGCGGCCTATAGCTCACAGTTACTGCGCTCGCCCCATGTTGGCTGAGTCCTGCAGCAGGAGGGTTCGAATCCCGCC
Source organism: Etheostoma spectabile (assembly GCF_008692095.1). Classification (NCBI taxonomy): domain Eukaryota; kingdom Metazoa; phylum Chordata; class Actinopteri; order Perciformes; family Percidae; genus Etheostoma; species Etheostoma spectabile. The sequence continues at coordinate 5,490,085 of NC_045743.1, read as the reverse complement.
TATGGCCCTTTGCTGCCTGTCATCCCCCCTCTGTCTCCCCCTTTCACAACTGTCTCTCTATCTAATAAAGGGGAAAAAACCCCAAAAATATATATATATATATATATATATAGTATGTATGTATGTATGTATGTATGTATGTATGTTTATATGTATTCCTTATGCATAGCTGATTAGAAGTTGAGCTTATCTATCTGTCAAGCTCAGTGAACCGCATAGAGCAAAAGGTCCACTCAGCTGCTGCGAGACCTTCCGTTACATCACTGGTGACTTGGTTGTTTACTCTGTTCTTGCGTGGTGGTTTACATTTAGTTTGTTTGACTAAGACAGAGAACGGGTTGTTGAAACTGGCCCCTCTGTTTGTGTTTATGTCCCGCGGGCTGGCTGATCATCGATTTACTACTGAGCTTGATTGGTTGTGCCATACAGTATTTGTATTCGCCTAAGAAAAACTAAATAAAAGTATTATTTATTAAAATGAATGATACATAGCAATAATTTAAATGTTGCTACAGTTCACATGTGTTTCTTTATTTACTGCGATCAGGCGGGACATGAAACGGCGGAAAAAGGTAAAAAAAAAAAAAAAAGAATCTTAATTTAAATAAATGTTATTTTTCTTCTCCAATAGGCACAACCAAGATCTGAAGGTACGGGCTAAAGAGGCTGCAGAGTCCTGAGTGCTTTTCTGTTGCCAACACTTCCTTCAGTGGACTTAAAGGAGACATCAACATGCCCCATCCCATCATCTCTACATTGTCTCCATAACACCCATGCCATAACCATAATTCTACCACATTAAGCCTGTTGGAAATGTGCACTTTTCCTTGAGTTTCAAATTTCTTCAGGATGTAAAAAAACAAAAGAGACAGTTTTTTAAACTGTTTTAACACACAAGTACAAAAACAAGTATGATTGTACCTTCTTTAATCTTAGTTCATGCTTTGTGCACTAGTTGGGAAGTTTTAGTTTTTTTCCATCATCATTTTTCAGGTGTAGCAATCAGTACCTCATGCATTAATTTCCCAAAAAAATTAACTCGTGGATATGTGTGGAACGAGGTTTAAAGAAATGTTTTCCCAAATGAAATTAAGAGGGATTTCATCACATTAATTTTATTAATTTACTTATTTAATAGCCTACAGTTACGGCGTTTGTACCTCAGTGGATATTCAATCATTATTGATTACCATGTAATGATTCCTTCCATTTTAATGGCTTTAATGTGTGTGAAGGCAAATCTTAATTTATTAATGACTTGATTAAAACAATGACTTTGTAGTAAAAACTGTATAGAAAGATGCTGTCATTTTCTGATTCTTTATCAGAAAAACTTACACCAATGCCACATATTTACTTGTGCAGCTTTTTGATTGTTACAGTCAACTAGTGAACACTGACATGCTAACGGCTCTTCATCAAAATCCTGCTGTTGAATGTCTTTGTTCCTGGAAAGGTGTTTTATATTTTTTCTGTGTAAGAATAGTACTTTCATTGAAATGTTCCCACTATAGTTAACATTTATAACCCCCTGAATAGTTCAGTAATAATTGGTGTTACCACATAAATATTTCTTGATCTGCTGACTGAACAAATGGCAATTGGATGGTTGATAATTAGGGTTCTGTAATGCTAATAAATCTTGTTTGAGGACATCACCTGATGGTCATTCTTTAGTAGTTAATTTTATAAAGTATAAATTGAATATAATTATTTACTAAAACCCTAAAAGAAAGTCACAGAAGTGTGAGTTTGATGTAAAAGAGGCAACGGTTGATGCAAAACACTAATCAGATGTGTTTCTGGCTACACCCTTTGAAGTATAACCCTTTTTGAGCGTCAGTCCTTTTACATGGGCAGCACTACTCCAGACCCGGGACAGTCTGAAACTTTATCCCCCTCTGCTGCTTACAGTCTGCACTGCAGAGCAACTAGTCACTTTAGCATCCACAATGGGAGATAATTCTCGAACACAAGGTGAAAACACATCTTTCAGAATCTTTTCATAGTAAGCTTGGGTCACTCCATGACGAATTATCGTAACTTGACTGATTCAAATTTAGAAGTCTGACAAGGATAGATTACAGCGCAGAGGAATCATCTGGTCTAAGGTAAAAGATTAAGGTTTCGTGGAGCTATGACAACATTGAAATGTCATAGAAAAAGTACACTTTAAATTAATACCTTTAGTTTTGCAGTGGTCCAGGGCTCTGGTTTTGAGCCCACAATGTTTTTTTTGGGGCATTTTAGGTCTTTATATAGGACAGAAGAGTACCATCAGGCTGATATGTGGAACCCCCAGGGGAAGAAAAAGGTCGGCCTAGAGTTTCAGACAGTCATCAAAACGATGGGAAATAACCGGTCACAGCTAGGCAAGAAAGCCAGCGACTGAGTTCTCTGAAGGTCCTTTGTCGACGGCCTATACCCAACAAGGGGTTGCCAGGCATCAGAAAGTTAAGTATAGGACAGCTGTAGACATGAAAAGGGGAGAGAGGGAATGACATGCAGCAAAGTGCTGCAGGGCGGAGTCAAACCTGTGGCCACCGCACTGAGGAGTAACCCTCTATATTTGGGTGCCTGCTCTACCAGGTGAGCTACCCAGGCACAGACAGCCGGTCTAGTCAGAAATCCAATGGGTATCGTTTCTAAACTTAAGTCATTTTGCCGCCGTGATCCCAAATAGCGTAATGAACTCCATCAAAAGGTTGTTCTTTGTAGCGAAAATCAACTTACGGCAGGTTATTGGTATCATATGAGCATGGCTTTGAAATTGTTTAATATGTTCTTGCTTCCACATTTGTCTTATCAAATTACAAATCACACTTATGATGGTTAATCAAAAGTCTTTATTCACAACCCTAAACAATGTGTCAGGTTTAACGTTTTCCACCGACGCGGGGTGCGCTGACCTTCATGGTCTTAGCGATCTTGGGTCTCGGTGCTGCCTTTGTAGACGACTACAATCAAGGAGAAATACATTAACTTCAGTACAGTTACAAATTATCATATTACAATTTAAAACAGACAAGTTGTAGTAATATTGCTTTTTCTTTCCAAATGCCACAAATGGTATCTATAATTTTGTCATGTATATTACATAGTATCCCAGATTTAAAATTGGTAAAAGGAAATAACTATGAAACACTACCGTATGATAAGAGTTCTTACCTTTGCACTTGCAGCAGTGGGCTTCTTGGCTGCCTGCTTTGCCTTCTTGGCCTCCTTGGCAGCTCTGAGGAACAAGAGGAAACAATCAGCTAAACTACCCAAGTAGGAGAGGACCATGTGGATAAAATCCTGTTATCTACGTGCTATCGTTTGATCTAATTTGACAAACACATAGCATATGTGATAAAAGGTCCATCGAGAATCCATTTATGGATAAAACAACCCTACAACAACATTCCTTCAACTAATTGAAAAGAGAAAATACCAGGCAGAAACAAGGTACATCCTAACATTGATGCAAAAGTTTTATAAAAATTAATTATAGCCATAAAGCTGCCCTCCTGATGAATTTGCAAATGTCTTAATACCCCTAAAAGATATTTAAGGGATGTGTACCTTGGTATAAAAAGTATTATAAAAATATTGTCCAACCCTCACAACAAGTTGTCCAGAGATGGGTTTTTAGCAGCAGGTTTGATGCCGGTTATTTCCTTGACACTATTGTACATAATTAAGCGCTTTCCAGCAGAGCAATCCATCGTACAATTTAAACCATAGCTGTAGTTTAGTACGTTATGTTATAGTTTGCCACAATATCCATTTCTCCTCAATTTTCCACCTTAAAAAAAATAAAAATCATGCAAAAGGTAAACATACCTTCTTGATTTCATATATCACCCATTTAACGCTGATATTCATACGTTTTAAATATGTTACCTAAATTACCAGATTGGTCTTGACTAAACTGATTCCACATTTACGTTTTTTATGAATAACATTTCATAGTGAAAACATGATGCAAGATTACACATTTTGCAAAGCCAGCTGTGGTCCTTTATCAACAAGATGTCCAACTTATTCCACAATATCGTTGGTTGAAATAGGGCTTATCACGGTCTCCACTAGCTGTAGATAGGTTTTTTTGCATTTTTCGTCTCAGTGCATGTATTGCTTTAGTTCAGTGCAACACCGGGAGCACGGCCGCTAGTTAGCTTAGTGAATGGAATCCTATGTTGCCAGTTAGCAACAAAAACAACAACAACCCAATTACTTCTTGTGGCCAGCGTACTCACGAGTATAAATAGCAATTCATATTGAGACTTTTTATTCAGACTGCGATAAGCCTTATTTTAGCAAACAGTGGCGTGTTCCTTTAAGTGCATAATGTCTCTCCTGCTAAAACTACAGCCCCTCAATGTTTGAGCTAAATTGGCCCGATTCAAGAGCAACCAAGAAACTGGATTTAAAGTCAATACATAAAAGTACAGTTTGTATCCTCACCTGATGGCCTGCTCCCTCTGGGCCTTGCGGACCTCAGGTTTCTGGTTCCTCTTGGCCATGATCTCAGCCAGAGAGGCCCCAGTGATGGCCCTCTGGAATTTCACTGCGCGGCGGGTACGCTTCTTTGCCACCTCTTCCTGTTAAAAACACATTAAGAGACCATTGTTTTTCCACAATATGCTCTACAGAGTAGAACTGCACAATGTAAGGAAAATATGGGACATGCAACAAACTTGAAACTTGTTGAATATCGCAACAACGGTATTACTAAAATAATACCGTTAGATGTTGAAGTGCACTCAATTCTGCATTTCTGCTTAAGTACAACACATTGCTTGTTGAATTTAAACCAATGAAAGCAAATCTTAACATTTATAATTGAATATAAAGTGCCCTACAAAAAAAAAAAAAAAAAATACAGAATGGCAGTTACATTTTAAAGTGCAGTTTTCTGATTTGAGCATTTAAGTTTTCAGAAAAAAGTTGAAGTTTTTCTGAAAAAAAATCTTAAGTGTCTTTTGCAATATGTACAAAACTTTTTGGATAAAACATTATATAGACAAACTTCAGTCCACAGCTCCAAATATTGAGGTGTAACTGGAACCTTAACTAATGTTTGTTTTAACTACATGTGTTAGGAATCCCCAAATCTAACCACTATTTTCCCAATACAACTTAATTAAATTGGCAAATCTATACCCAATATCAAGAATGTAGTTTCTCCAAACATCATACACAAGTCTGTTTGTGCATCCTCCAATACCTTCACCATAAAGATTGTCAGAAAAAAGTAAAATCTTGGCTCTTAATGTCAATTCTTTTAGCCATTAAGTGCCAAACATACTGTAACTTGTAACTACTATACATCTAAACCAGCTGCAATGATGCAGATTACCTAGCAAATTATTGATGCATTAGAATAGTTAGTGTTGATGAATTTCACACATTCTACTTTACAATACAGACTCACGCTAAGATTTTAAAATCAAGTTATGCCATACAGTATCCCTGAAATGCTAGTATTTTATTAGTGTTAGCTGTAATGGAATCAGTTTGCACATTATGCAGTTACTGGTGAGTATTTTATCATGTAGGAGAGTTTGGAGGCTGGCCAATGGTGAGATGTCAAGGACCAGTACTATGATCTCCAGTTGCTCTATGGCTGCAGGTGTGGAGTGAGCACTGCTGCCCAGCCTGCAAAACACAGTCAGGCAACAGCACATAACACAGACGTGCACCGTGCACACCATCCACCCGCAGCCAAAAAATAATAATAGTGTAAACAAGTGGGTCGGAAGTTGGTGGATTAATTAATGATCCATTCATATCCATCAATCCAAAATAATGTATCACCCACTATGTTAGCAGTGCTTTTATACACTGGTATAAGTTGTATTAATCATAAGCACATAAAAGCCCAAGTAACAAATACATTATCAGCCACATACATGCACCAGACTATTGATGAACAAACTTTTAAAAGCAGATAAATACTTTTATTAAGACTACTACTATAAACACAGTCATACACAAAGAGCATGTTACTTACAGACTGGCCCTTCTTGTGCTTGCGTCTGTACAGTACAGTCCAGTTGATCTGTCTTGGGTTCCTCTTGGCCAGGAAGGCAGACTCGCACTTGCCATTCAGAAACTGGAACACCTAACAAAGACAGGAAATCACATCCTCAGATTACTAATTTTCAAATCCCCATATAATAGACACAAGGTTACTCTAATAATGTTCAGACACATGTGCATCATTGCTATTTTTGCAACATCACTGACAGGTGCAATTTCTTGCATCTACACAATGTGATAGATTGTATCGTGGGATTGTTTGCAGAAAGTAATGTGCATGCTACATGCTACATTTGTTAAATTGTGGAAAATCGAGGTCTCGGTGTAATACATAATTAAAACAATTCAGACGTTTAAATGATTAAATATAAGCTAAATATGGTAAACTGACATGAATGGGGAGAGAATAAGCAAACCCATGAGAACTAGGAAGAGCCTAATATACTAATGGCTTTTCCTGGATGTATTGCATTAAGTGATAAACTGCTGAAGTGAACCATAAAGACCTGTGCACTTACCGTTGACACAATTTAGATAGCAAGCTAGTTCATGTTACTTATCAGTGACATTTGTATTTTGTCAACCTTCTAAAGCTCTTCAACGGCTCTGGGAGTAAACAATAGAAACAATACCATGGCGCCGCTAATAAGCGCTGTAGTGATTGAAATACCTTGTTTAGGTGCAACTTTATGGCGCTCTCAGTTTACGGTCACGTAACGTTAGCATTTAGCATGTTTCATTAGCATTCAATGTAGCCAACACGGCCTATTTCAGAGACAGTTGCCTATGTTACCAACATTTATATAAGGGCGACAAAGACAACAAACACATAGATTAAATCAGTTGGTTGTACTTCCACCGTATCTAGCCACAGAGTAAATGGAAACAGGTGTTGGCGGAATAGTTACCTTTCCATCTATCCTGGCGTATCGGCGGCCATGGCCGGGGTATATTTTGTACCCGCTGAAACTGCACAACTCGACCCTGAAAACGACAAATATATGGCATCACTAATAGAAACGAGTACATATTCACTCTTAGCGTATATAACATCGTTAGAACGCTTGTTTAAGCGTTGAGATGGCATTTGATAGTATTCTGTACACTCACTTCATGATGGCTACGAGAGGGCACAAAACCGGAAAGGAAGATGACGGATGCGGAAACGGAATAGGGAGACTGCAAATCGATATTTATGAACTAATAAATAGTATGAGTTATTGCCAGTTAGTTGACCCTTGTTAATATTTAACAGCGTAACATACACTTATAAATTATTGTTGCTATTGTAAAAATAGTTTAATCAAATTAATACTTTGGCGTAGTAACACAAGGTTGACGACGTCACAATCTAAAGTTTTCTAGCTGGTTGATGGCAAGCATGCAGCCAAGTTTTCTGGTTTTAAAATACGATAATAAAGAAGTGAATCGAGCAAATTATTAAAAAGTTATTCACTTTTAGTCATTGTATTTTTTTTCTATCATTAACTTTATTAGCTAGGTCATGCTTTCTTTACTACAACCTGGCTGGCGGTGAAAAACGACGAGAAGTGTAGTCTTTTCAAGAAAACATGACGCCACACTGTTATGAGCTAGACAGTCTGTTTGAACTACATTTCCCACAACCTCCTCGGAGTAGCCGTTGGACAAGCGACAGACACGCTAACGTTTGCTAGCTAGCTACATCTTTCACATAACACTCTGTCGCCAGTAGAGTCGTTAGCGAGCTAAGGTGTTACCTGAGGCGACAGGATGGGTGTATCAGATTTACAGTTCGATACAAATGCTGGTAAGTGGCTCTAAGTTTGTTCTGGTCAGACCCAGCGATGGTCCATTTTTGCGTGTTGGTAGCATACGGATACCAATACACTATCTTTGCTAGCTAACGTACATCACCTTAGAGTACTGCCATTAGGTAACATTGGCTGCAAACATCAAGTCTGTCAGAGGATGTAGATCAATACATCCGATGGCGGTCCTAAGGCGTCAGATTTGTAAATTGCCTTGTAGCAAAGTTTAAATATCAGATATACTTAAATATCAGATCATGTTGTGTTGTGTGTTCTGCAAGTTGTCTAGGTAACGTTAACGTTAGCTAGTAAAGGGTAGTCTTTTGTTACTTATTATTTAATTTATTATATTTAAATAGAAGTAACGTTAGCTCTACCGTCCGACCAAAAGTGGTTTGATTTCACCTTATCTTGTCTTCTCTAGCTAATGCTATTTTATTGAAGGTTCTCTGCAGTGATTTCGACTTTCATAAAGTTGGAGGACTTGCAGAGACAGATTAAAACAAAACCAGTGCAACCTGGGCTTATCCTGAGTTATAAGCTTTATACCAGATAGTCTCTGGTGAATGCCCTCATTTTTCAAACTTTGGTTTTGTTTTGTTTTATTTTTCAGTCTCAAGCAGCCTAACTCAAGATAACTCTAATTACATTAAGCTGACCTTTTTATGTGTAAATGTAGCCGAGTGTCTGCCCCAAGCATTGCTTGTGGTGTATACTGTATGTATGCTTAGCTGCATGTAGCCATGGTGATTAGCAACAGAATACTCTGTGTAGTTTTCCAGTCTATCTTATCTCACCTTTTTTTTTTTTTGCTCTTACTAGGACCCGTGGTGGATCTTTCAGACCGGGGTATGCAAAAGCTGGATCCGAGTTTTACCTGCTCCGAAGACACTCACACTCTCATCCTGGACCGTAACCACATAATGAAATTGGACCATCTGGAAAGGAGCCCAGGCCTTCGGCAGGTAGTTCAACCCTTTGAAACCCTTTCCTGGTTTTCCCTCTCTTTGCAGACATATAGCATAGTCACTAATGATGACTGTGCTTGCATATTTTCTTGATTTAATGCCTTTAAATCTTTGTCTTTTTCCTTTTAGCTATCTGTAGCCAGTAATCGTCTGGTGAGAATGATGGGCGTGTCTCGGCTAACAGAGTTGACAGTCCTGAATCTTCCCAATAACAGTATTGGATACATCGAGGGGCTAAGAGATCTGACGCACCTCAGATGGCTCAACCTGTCTGGGAACAATATTAAGGTGAGGAGAAGAGAGATTCTCACATACTTTACTGATCATATCTAAATTATTTATAAAATAATGTCATTGCATGGATAAAACTATTGTTTGTGTTAATATGTTAACTGACTGTACACTCTTTAACACAGGTCATTGAGCAACTCAACAACTGTGTTTCCTTGCAACACTTGGATCTGTCTGACAATAACATATCTACCATTGGGGATTTGACCAAACTGGTGTCATTAAAGGTGAGCGTCTGAGGTCACAAGTCAGCATAAAAAAAAACAACTATTTAATAATGTTCAGTTATTTTGTCAGTTTTCTTTTATGTATCTTTAATGCATTTTCTGTCAATGTTGCAGACTCTATTACTCCATGGAAACAGCATCACAACACTTCGTACGTTGCCTGCTCACCTACCTGCCAATTTATCCATTCTCTCCCTGGCAGAAAATGAGATAAGGGATCTTAATGAAGTAATCATCGTTCCTCTTACTTGATGCAGCAGCACTAATCTCCATTTAAATTCTATAGAGGCTAAGTATCATTGACCGACTTTCTTCTAATTATTCCATAGGCGTCGTACTTAGCACCTCTCCATGAACTGGAGCAGCTGTCCATTATGAGCAACCCTTGTGTTATGGCCACCACCTCCCTGCCAGGTTTTGATTATCGCCCCTATGTCATGAGTTGGTGTCTGAGCCTTAAGGTCCTGGATGGCTATGTAGTGTCACAGAAAGAAGGGTTCGTACATCCCTATGCTGTTACAATTTGCTAGTTGAGATTAATGCTGGAATTCTATCTTAAATGTTTGAATCTCTCATTTATTGGGTATAATTGTTATGATTACAGTCTCAAAGCAGAGTGGCTCTACAGTCAGGGAAAAGGACGTACATATCGACCAGGTCAGCATGTTCAGCTGGTTCAATACCTGGCCACTGTTTGCCCTCTGACATCCTCACCGGCCCTGGAGACCGCAGAAGATGCCAAACTCGAGAAGATCCTCAGTAAACAGAGGTATACATCTGAACTTAGCAGTACTGCTTTGCAAAATGAAGCTTAAAAAACACATTGCCAAAGACTGTCATCCAATAATCACTTCATGGCCATGATAACTTTAACAAACATCCTTCTCAGTAGAAAATATTAACTTGAATGAACCCATGCTTACATTGAGATTTTTTTCTCTCAGGTTTCATCAAAGGCAGCTGTTAGAAGAGACTCGAGGAGGCTGTCCCAGCCCTCCTCGTCCAACTCAGCTAGATGTGGAGAGGCACAGTCCCTCACATTCAGTCCTACAGGGGGGAGCCAGAGAGGTAAAGCAACCAGCTGCTGCTCCATCAGTCCTGGAGGCAGGTAAGAAGGCATCTTTTTCTCTCTATGGGGGAAGTTCTGGTGCATCAGTTTTTATTGTTTCTCTTCACAAGTAGTTGTGATGCAGATCGTCCTTTTTTAACAATTGAAACAGTTTGGTGTGTCTACTTTTGTGCAGAACCGGTCGTGCAGTTTAACACCTGGGTGAGCTGTGATTCTTCCCACCCATCATTGCCAGTAGTCTGCAGCCCAAGGCTCAGAGAAGAGCACATCTATTTGGAGGATGTGCAGACAGATGAGGAGAAACTCAATGGCAGCATGCTTTCCTCAGAGTCCACCTTTCTCCCCTTTACGTCTGATCTGGAGCCACAAACAACCCACTCCGACAGCGAGGACGAGACAGAGACATTTGAACCTGATTCCCTAGCTCCAAAGCGGCCAGAACAGCCCAAACATCACAAAACAAGCAAGACACATCATTTACCCCCAGTGGAAAAGCAAGAGAGAGTTCTTGAAGAGGAAGTTATTTCTGGTGCAGCCACAACAGCTGGATCACTGGACGTCAGAGTTAGCACACAACAAAATCAACTGGAAACTTGCTCTGACTTCGGTAAGGCAGAGATTAAAGAAGCCCCCAAGCAGGAAGAAGTTGCTATGTGTGCCAGTAAATCAAGTTTGATGGAAGCAGACAGGGCAGCAGTTAAAATACAGTCATGGTGGAGGGGACAGCACACTCGGTGTTGTCACCCCATGGCCAAAGAGGTGCGCAGTGAAATCCGCCTGCGGAGGATGCAAGAACACATTGTCTCCCTGTCTGGAAAGTTGGACATGTAAGTGACTGACCATCAGCATTGTTTAATGTCTATTTTACTTATGGTATGAGAATGGTTGTACTTTGACAAATATTACACATGGTTATGGATATATAAATATTTGCTAATATTTACAATGATTATTAATCGGTGGAATGGGATTTGTCCGCAGGATGCAGCAGCAGTATGAAGAAGAGAGGTTACAAAGGCTGGTTCAGGAAGAAGCTGTAAAGTTTCTGTGGACACAGGTCAGTGATTGAAGTGGTCATTCATCACGGCAATCCATCTTTAATAGTAGATATTTCAGTCAGGACCAGGTGGCGGGCCGACAGACCATCAGACTGACATTGCCATCAAATCCTGAGATAATACACCTTAAGATTGCCTTTACAACATTTTACATGGCTGCCTCATTAGTTCAAAAAATGTTCCTATGTTTTCCTTGTAGCTCCAGTCTATGCAAATGTGGAAGCAGTCTGTGGAGCAGCATCTGGCTAGCATTGGTAAAGCTGTCACCCCGGCTCAGATCTCAGCTTCTGGCCTATGTGAGGCTGCCCCACCTGTTCCATCCAGCACAACATACCCACCCTGCACAGACGTCTCGTTCCCAGACTCCGGTTTCCAGTTAACAAGTGATCAGCAGGCAGCGCAGGAGGATAGCTTCCTGAGCAGTGGGACAGCAGACTCTCTGAAGACTGTGCAAACACTGAGTCCGGTTTGTAGTGGCTTTGCTGTTGCTGGCGATGGAGTGGACAGCGCAGACTGTAGCCTGTTGGAGCAGTACCTCACGTCTGTACAGCAGAGGGAGGAGGAGGCTGAGGAGGTGATCAGTGATAAAACAGAAATGCCAATGCCCTCCTCACCAGTATCGCCCAGCAAAACACCACAGTCCAACTCCCCCCCGCAGAAGGCAGCAGACAACCAATCAGAAGTGCTAAGAACAGAGGAAACCACTCCTGGTCCGGTCTGAGTATCTACACCAAATAGACACCGGTAGCGAACTACTGAGTGTGTTAAATTGGCCCTGTTGTAGGATCAAGATTCATTGCCCTTAAAACTTTCTCTGACAACTGCACTTACCTTGATTACCGACCCAGATCTCAAACAGCAGTGCCCTTAGTTTCCTTTGTTTATCAAGACTGATTCCAGGACTGGCTTGAAAACTACACCTTACTGTGAATCTAACTCAAGTTTTTTTTGTGCGTCACTACTTTAATCTGTTCTGTTCTTTAATGGACATTTCCCTCTCTGTGTAAAGACAATGACTGTGATGTGGCTTCAGAAGGTATTTGTAACTTAAATCAATTATTTAATGATAAAATACAGTGACTAGGTGCTACCTCTGCTGATCAAAGGACCAGGCATGGTATATCTTATTCACTTTTTCAATATCCCCAGCGTTAAATACATGATAGGAGTTGAACATAGTGGACTTGTAACCATATATATACATACACATACTATACATGAAACAACAAGCATATTATCAATTATCCCATACAGTGTTAATAGCTGAACTGTTTTTTTTAATCAACTTTAGATCACTTCACCTAAAAATGTTGTAGCAAAACATTTAAATAAATCTGCAATTATTGTTTTTCAATTATTGTTATTTGGTTTTATATAGATATGCTTTTCATCCTATGACAAGTCAAACTTTGTTCTGTAAAGAAGATATATTACACAAAAATTCTGTCACTAAAATAATTTATTAAAGGACAATGTTTCAGCACAGCAGAATAAACACAACATTATAATTGGTGAAACATTTTGGTATTGTATGGCCTGGTTCATATTCATGAGTTGTTGCCAAGCAGTGGTGAAAACATTCAACATGATGTACATTAAAAGTAATGCCTCAGTATAAAAATACTCCATTACAATCACAGTTCTGCATTTAAAATTTCACAGAAGTGCAAGCAACAAAATGGAAGTAAAGTATTACGATAAAAGTACTCATAATGCAGAGTGGCAGCTGTCAGTGTAATTTTATATTATTGGATCATTAGTATTGATGTAAACTTGTACCCTGTACTTTAATGCTGTAGTTGTTAAGCTGAGCTAATTTTAACTACTTTATAATCATATAAAATAATCATAATCTATTATCATACGTTAGTTTAATCAAGTGATTCCCAACCCCCAGCCGTGTTAGATAAATGTATGGTCAATTTCACAATGTGTTTCAAATGTTTCAACTGTTTATTCATTACTTTTAGCTATTTGTAATGTTTAGTCAGTACTTTTGATTACAAGAAAAGCCGCCTGTGCTTGTCGCGGAACTCACGGATACAACTTTTGACGCACGAAGAGAACAGGCAGCCAGCGGCCCCTCGGGACTCTGCCCAAATTCAAGATGACCAGTCCGTCACTGCTTGAGGGTTTGAATTCCTCTTTTTTGAATAACTGACCACCAGAGGTCGCAGCTAGACACCCATAAATTCACCTGCCCCCCCCACCCCGTCAGTATTACTGGAAGCTCTCGGTAACAGGACGTTCCTGTCTACTACGACGACGCTGATATGCCACGCTAGCCGCTGACGTCTCCTCTCCTCCGGCCAGTTAGACTCACCACCAGTGTTGCCATGTCCGCTTATTCTAAGCGACTTTGGGCTTGTTTTTTTGTAAAGTCGCTTACAAATATTGGTTGTCGCGGGTTGCGGTTTTTTTGGACTTGTCACTAAAGTGTAGTTGCTTATTTGGGCTTGTACACAGCTTGTCCTTGCCGGTGTAACACCAAATTCTGTGACCACCGTATCTTGTGACTGTAGGGGGCGCTGTTGCCACTGTGCAGGTTGGTCAGCATCTGGTTTTGGGACCAGGGGGTCACATATTCTGATAACAGCTGTCAAAATATGTGACCCCCTGGTCCCAAAACCAGATGCTGACCAGAGTGATTATTGTTTCTTGTCTATACATATGAAGATAAGACAAGCCACCTAGAATGGTTTGGTTGTTGTGACAGGTTAATTTTGAAATGTTCAAATATATATGAGTTTATGTATGGGGAAAATTCACAATGAGTTCACAATCAAATTATTACTTGGTTATTGATAATTTTCTCCCACAGCTCGTGTAGATTAGTTAACAGCCTCATGCTGCCGACGTAGTTTTATTATTATTTATACCACCCGCATCCTCATGATTAAGTCTGCTCTGTGGTGTTTATTTGGGGCCAACAGAATAAACACGCACACACACAGAAACATATATCTTAGTTTATTTATTTAGATTTACAACTAGAAACTAGTCACTCAAATACAGCCTATATCTCAAGTATGTATATACAACAACATTTCTAAACTCTCGGCGCTGAACCTTCATTATAAACAGCCTGCAGTTTACGCTGATAGCGTAACAGAGCCGTGACGAAGTCGTCTGTTTGAGTAAGATCAACCTGCACAGTGGCAACAGCGCCCCCTACAGTCACAAGATACGGTGGTCACAGAATTTGGTGTTACACCGGCTCGCTCGATCCCGCCCCTTTCCCCATAAACACTATAGACAGCAGCGTTATGTCCCACCCACTTCCTGCTTCTAATTGGCTCTGACCCAGATGGAAACGAGTACCAACCAATCAGAGGCAGAGCAGGGCAGTCTGTTGTTTTCTGGTTAGGAAAATGCGCGAGTAGCGACTAATGGTGAGTGGACTGTAGGAGAGTTTTTGGAGGAATAAATGCCCGGGATAAAGTGGGAGAAATACGGGAAGAAATATAACAAAGACTAGGAGAAAGAGAAAGGAGGAAAAGAATGGATTCAACCCGTCGTGGGGAACAACTCAAAATGACTGTGGAAAAAAAGGGATTTCAAATCCCATCAGTTTTCTAATGTTAACTAATGTTAAAAGGTGGTTTAACTTACTCCTGTGGTCATTGTCCTGAAGCTCAGGGGGAGAAAATAAATAAACTCTAGCCTACCGTGTGTACAGTTTACCAATCTGTCCACATGGATTGTAAAACTGTGCACACAGTTTTATTTATTTTTCTCTTCCAGGATCTTAGGGGGGCTACGTAGAAAAAGTCGCTTATTTTGGGCTTGTTTTCACAGGCCTGGTTGCGTATTTGTCTCGCAAGATCTGGCAACACTGCTCACCACCCTCCTCTGGCTGTGCAACGGTCCGACATCATGCTAACCTGTCGACGTAATGTGTAAGTAGGGGAGCATTATACGGCTTAAACGTCTGCATCACCGGTGTTAACGCTAGCTAACACGGATGTGTACATTATATTAGAAATGCCACCCATTTAGTATTGAGTGGCGTTATTATTATCCTTCTGTTTCTTTGTTGTTGATGTTGCCGTCGTTAAGGTGATAGCAGCAGTTGACCGTTATTAATCGGAACGTTATTGATGACGTCTCGATCGCCTTAACATGTGAACCGGAGGCATGTTTACAGTCGTCGGTGACCAGGGGTAATTCTAGGATCAGACCTTTAGGGGGAATTACAATGTGACACATACATACAGTGCCTTGCAAAAGTGTTCAAAATATATATTTTGTATTATTATAATGTTTAGGGTGGGCTGAGAGGAAATTGAAAAGGGTCTAAAATTGCCCATGTCAGTGACATTTTAAAAAGTAACTTGCAGAAATGACCATGTCTAAGTGAGGATAAATGAACAGTAGGCTAAGTAGCAGGCACAACCTATAGATTTAGACAAGCATGAGGGGATAAATAGTTTTTTGAACTGCAACTGTTAAACTGCAACCAATAAACGGTTCCTCAATTGTCATTTCTCAGCAGTTAAATAGCTACATGAATTAAACGCAATTTGTCCTCTGCATCCTATATAGCCTACATAGCAGCGGTGGGCAGCCGGGGAGCCACTTCAGTTCCTTTGGAGGGGCCTTTCCGTCAGGTTCTTTGACAGGATCACTCAATTATTTGATAGGTTACAATTTTGATTATACATTTCTTTAAATCATAATGTCCAAAATTCACTGGTTCCAGATTGTCAAATATGAATATTTAACGAAACTGTTGGTGTCTCTGGTTATCTTGTCCATTCTGGTTTCCAATCCACCTTTTGGGCAGTTCTTGCAGTCAGCAGCACTTGGAATTAGAAGTGACTCTTCATCTAATGATTTCACAAGCAAAATATCCTAACTTGCACGGGCTTGCACCTGTGTACGTAGCGCTCTACAGTCCCTGACAAAAGTCTTGTCGATTGTGTACAAATTGACCTGAAGTTCCGCTGAAATATATTTCTAATCAAGATTTATTTACAAGAAATGGCTCATTTTAATCCCAACAGCTTCTGTAATAATGTTTCAGTGCAAAAAGAAACTGTCAAAAAGTATTCTAATATTCACAGCTTGGTAAAGCCCTTGAGTCAATTTTTGCAAAGACATAAGTGTTGTCTGCCTTGTCATATGAGCTTCACCTGTGACTAATAATGGATCAATAGGTCTCAGGTGTGGTATAAAAACAACCCAGTACACTAGACCTTCACATCAACTGCAACTAGACATCTGCAAACAGGCCTAAGATTCACCCTGAGACTAAAGTTTGGATTATCAAGAGGCTGAAGACCAGATCCACTGCTGATGTGGCAGACACCTTCGATGTGTCTCAGCATCAAGTACAGAGGATTAAAAAAACATTTGAAGAAACTGGAGATGTTTTTGACAAGCCCAGGTCAGGCAGACCCCGCAAGACAACTGCTCGAGAGGACCGTTTGTTGGCTCGAAAATCCAAGGCCAGCCCATTTTCCACTGCAGCAGAGCTCCACGAGACCTGGTCCCCTGAAGTCCCTGTGTCAACCAGAACAGTTTGTCGGATTCTGTCTTGAAATGGCCTCCATGGTCGAATCAGTGCCCAGAAGCCAGCACTAAACAAAAGACAATGAAAAAACCGTGTGGCATTTGCCGAGGCCCACAGCCTGCTAAAAGGATGGATGCTGAGAGAAGTGGAAGAAAGTGGATTTTTCAGATGAATCTTCTGTTGGATTACACCACAGTCGCCGCAAATATTGCAGGAGACCTACTGGAGCCCGCATGGATCCAAGATTCACCCAGAAAACAGTGAAGTTTGGTGGCGGAAAAATCCTGGTCTGGGGTTACATCCAGTATGGGGGTGTGCGAGAGATCTGCAGGGTGGAAGGCAACATCAATAGTAAAATACCAAGAAATCTTAGCTACCTCTTATATTCCCAACCATAAAAGAGGCCAAATTCTCCAGCAGGATGGTGCTCCATCGCATACTTCCATCTCCACTTCAAAGTTCCTCAAGGCGAAGAAGATCAAGATGCTCCAGGATTGGCCGGCCCAGTCACCAGACATGAACATCATGAGCATATGTGGGGTAGGATGGAAGAGGAAGCATGGAGGACCAAACCAAAGAATATTGATGAACTCGGGAGGCATGCAAGACTGCTTTCCTAGCTATTCCTGATGACTTCATCAACACATCGTATGAATCCTTGCCAAACCGCATGGATGCAGTTCTTCAAGCTCATGGAAGTCATACAAGATATTAAATTTGGATCTCACAGCACCGCAATTTAATTTGCTGACATATATTAGTATTTGTAGTAAATTTGTTCAATTTATGTATAGGCGACAAAACTTTTATCTTGCCAAAATTTGACTTTTCTGTCTTGTTTAAATGATAAATCTTGTTTCAGTGAAACTAATTTATTTCAGTGCATTGAACATCATTTGGGAGGGTTTTAGCTTTTCATATGAGATATTTCTTACACCAATTGATTAATTAAAAGTCAGGTTAATAGCAGGTGTTTCTACAAAATAGATAAGCGACAAGACTTTACTCAGGGACTGTATGTGTGCGTTGTGTGTAACCCTGCTGCTGTACTTCTTACAACATAAAGCACAAAATGCAGAGCATCTGGCCACTTCAAGACTGTTTGCATAGTTTATTTTCCTTAAGCGTGTAATTGATTCTCTCTACCTGTCCTAAGCTTTTGGGTGACAAGATTGCAACTAGAGGATGGGGTAAGTGCGGCTTAGAGAAGACATGGTGTGCATAAGTTTACACACCCATGCTAATGTTGATTTAAAAAGAGGAATAAAAAAACATCTTTTGGAAATTTATCTTAATGCCTAAGGACACCAATTTTCTTTGTGAATGAATATTGTATTGTAAATAAATACATGTTGTTCCTTAAAATACAGGGGGCATAAGTATACACACCCCTATGTAAAATTCCCATAGAAGCAGGCAGATTTTGGTTTTTAAAGGCCAGTTATTTCATGGATCCAGGATCCAATGCATCCTGATAAAGTTCTCTTGGCTTTTGGAATTTAGATAGCAGGATGCATAGTACCTGGATCCATGAAATAACTGGCCTGCCTCAATGGGAATCTGCCCACCTCTGGGAATTCAACATAGGGGTGTGTATACTTATGCCCCCTGTATTTTAAGGAACAACAATTTTTTATTCACAATACATTATTCATTCACAAAGAAAATTGGTGTCTTTGAAAGGTTGGATTTTCCTAAATCTTTTAAATTGAATTAAGGCATTAAGATCAATTTCCAAAAGATGTTTTTTTTATTACTCTTTTTAATCAACTTTAGCATGGGTGTGTAAACATATGAAAGCCACTCTCCAGTTATCCAATATGTGTCCCGAGTAAGTAACTCTAGGCTGGCAGAATTTCAATTTAGAGGGAGAATGGAGTCTGTTTTGCAGGCTCCCTCAAAGGGGGAAGCCACAATGAGATCATGAGACCCCTGTATAGGGTTTTCTGGAATTCTCCAGAAAAGAAAGCAGAACTCCCAGAGACCCTAAGGGCCCCACAAACTGTGGAGATTTTTAAGAAGGGCCTACAGACGTTCCTTTCCAAAAGTCCTTTTAACAGTCATTGTTTTAATTTTAGTCTTATGGTGTTTTATTACTGCTTGTTGATTTTGTTATATTCTGGAAACTGTTTTTAACTCCTTGCTACTGTAGCACTTTGAGATTTCATTTGAAATGTAAAGGGAATTATAAATAAAATGTATTGTTATTATTATTATTATAGAACTCTAACAATTACACAAAAATGTTCAACACTAACTAGAGAGAGCTATGGACACTTCTGCGACAGCAGAATAAAGCAACACCAAGGCAGACAACAGGGTGATGGATAATGTTGTACAAACAGTAATATGTATTTATGTGTTTCTTTATAAACATGAAGAGATGTACTAGGTTCTGTTTGTTCATCCTTCTTGTTGACAGAGTTCATTTGGCAGCGTCAGTCGCTGAAGACGAAATGATGCCATCATCGCCGGTGTGACAGCGTAAAGTGAAACAGGGCCTGATCATGGGAGACAGGAGGTCAACATGTGCTGCAATTTGTCCAAATATACTCTCATCTTCCTCTTTCTAGCCCTGTCTGGCCTTTACTTCCTGCTACGCAACATCCACACTGTGGAGGTAAGAAGAGAAGTGAGCTACACATGGGTTTTCTCAATTATCTTAAAAGGAATCGGATATCGATTTATTTACACTTTTATCTTTGAACAGTGTGTTATGTATCTTATTAATAATACTTTAGCCTTCCAGGACAGTTATGGTACAGAACCTTTCTTTGCAACTGAATGGAAATACATTATTATTATTATTATTATGATTATTATTATGCTATGTTATTAAGAACTCCACTGTTGAAAGAAGCTTAAGTCATTTTCAACACATGGTAACATTCACTATATTTGGTGACACAATCCTCTTTTATAGGCGGAAGCCTATTTTGGTTAAACATGCAATAGCATTTTTCCCTTTCATACACTTTATCTGCGAGTCCTAGGTTGATGTTCCCATCTCTTGCAGCAGCTCGTAACTTTCCTCCCTCTCTCTTTAGAACTGGAACTGCCACACTATTTCAGCCCTTTACCAGCTCCAGAGCAGGATCCAGTCATCCTTCGTCCCAGTGAATCTCCCTACTTTTCATCACAATCGCACCTTCTGTTCCCATCTGGGCCAGAAACCGTCCCCAGAAGATGAACTGGAGGAGCGCTACCTGTTGGACTCTATCGCCTGGCCCGGGCCTCCACCTCGCTCTACACCACCTGCCCTGCGCCAGACGAGTGACCCCGTGCACAGTCTGTTCGCCGTCCTCCCCACTAAGGGAGCACGGGAGTGGCACGTGGGCGACCAGCTGGAGGCTCTCGTCCAAATGCATGACTTCCAGGGTCGTCCCAAGCGCTACGGCGGGGATTTCATCTTGGCCAGGCTGCACTCACCGGAGCTTGGAGCAGGTGTAGCAGGTAAAGTGCTGGACCACAGGAATGGATTTTATTCTGCTATGTTTCCGCTCCTCTGGGTTGGTTCTGCACAGGTTGAAATTACGTTGGTACACTCAAGTGAGGCGGTTGCTGTGCTGCGACGGTTAAGAGAGGAAAGGCCCGATCGAGTGTTTTTCAAGAGCCTGTTCCGCCTCGGCTTCCTGTCCGAAACTACTGTGTGCAACATGTGTCTACCACCTGACCACCAGCCCCTGTGCAACTACACAGACCTTTACACAGGGGAACCCTGGTACTGCTACAAGCCTAAGATGCTCAGCTGTGACACCAGAATCAACCACGCCAAAGGAGGCTATCTGAAACACCTCATCACCAACAGAGAAGCATTGCTTTTTCAGAGGTTTGTGCTATTATAGGATGAGGGAAATATGTTGTAATATGACGTACATTTGTGTTGTATAAAAGGCTAAGTCAGGTATTATTATCTGGACCAAAACCAACAATAAATTATTTTGACTAACAAGTGTTGCCTGTCTAGCCAAAGTCTAATCTAGCTTTTTCCTCTGTGCCATAGACCTTAAGTGTTAACAAAGTGTAACACATAAATGAGCCACAGTGTAGCACTGGGTAACATTTTTCGTTTATTCCGATGAACATGGACACTGTAGTTTATTTTGAGTCTTTCCCACAAACACCATTCTGATGCAGAATATTACTTTTTGACTACATTTTGACCAGTTTTTAAAGTTTTATGTCTTTTGTAAGAGCTGGGCTGAGTGGCAAATATTGGCTGGGGAAGGTGGAAAGTAACGCACCATTGGTGTTGGGTTTTTCAGTAACAAAAATATAGAATATCACCAGTTAACCTTAACACTGTGTGTTTCTACACTGATTTTATTCTGTGTCTTTTATCTTAGTGGTGTAAACATTAAAGTTCGCATACACGCTTCAGGACCTGACAGAATCAACGTGTTGCCTCCCAGGAAAGGTACGGTATACTTCCAGAGTAACGTTTGTAGTTTGTCCGTCATGTCACATGCTTTGATTTATTCATTTTTTTGCTTTCTATCAGAAATAGATGTAGAAAGCAGCAGTATAAAACCAGAACCTCTTAAGCTAGCACCGTCTGGATATTACTACGAGGACTCATGGAGGCCATTAAGTGGCGTTGCATTGCACCAGTTCAATAAATCATCTGACATCACTCAGTGTTTGAAGAACAAAGTGATCAACATGTATGGAGACTCTACCGTCAGGCAGTGGTTTGAGTACCTCATTGCTTTAGTACCAGGTGAGTGAGGTCTTTTTGTTTCATCTCATATGTTTACACTTGTGTATCTTTCCCACTGCAACTCCCTTTGATTTCACCTTCCCAGGATTAAAGGAGTTTAATCTGGACAGTCCTAAAAACGTTGGGCCTTTCATGGCAGTGGACAGCACTCATAATATTCTTTTGAAGTACCGCTGCCATGGCCCGCCCATCCGCTTCTCCACTGTCATGTCCACTGAGTTGCGGTACATTTCAAACGAGCTGGATGGCCTCTCCGGGGGTCCCAACACCGTCGTGGTCCTCAGTATTTGGGCCCATTTCAGCACCTTTCCTGTCGAGGTGTACATAAGACGGCTCCGTCACATTAGGCGGTCTCTGGTGAGACTTCTTGAACGAGCGCCGGCGACGATTGTTGTGATCCGCTCAGGCAACCTCCAAGCCCTGGACCAAGAGGTGAGCCTGTACAACAGTGACTGGTACTCCCTGCAGCTCGATGAGGTGCTCAGGTCCATGTTCAAGGGACTCAACATTCTGCTGGTGGACGCCTGGCAAATGAGTTTAGCACACCACCTTCCTCACGCCCTCCATCCACCTCCAGTCATCGTCAAGCACATGATAGACACACTGTTGTCTTACATTTGCCCAGAGAAGAAAAAAAGCCAACTGATATAGAAGAAGAGTAACAATAGTGGATCTTGTTGTTGAAGGGAACTGAGGAGTTTACTGTGTGAATCCATCAACCAGTTCTTCAATCAAGTGTTCCCCAAAGCTATATACCCTTTAAAACTGTCTTTACGGAGAGATTTGTCAGACTTGTAGTACTAATCTCTGTTTACTCGCCTGTTACATTTATTTTTTTGAATATTTATTTTTACTTTGGCACAGTGAGTGTTATTCCCTTCTGCTTTTCTTACCAAAGTGTTTTGTGTGCGTCTGCAGTATTGTTACCTTAGCTTAGTTGGTATTCTTTCAAGGTCAAATTTCGGACTTTATATGTATGCATATGTTTGTTTGTTAGTTTTGCCAAAGCTGAAGACTCAGTGAGTTCTTGTTTCTAAGATTACTTCAAGCATTATTTAAACAACAAAACCTGCTATTCTTTTGTCAACCATAGTTTAACTTATTGAGTAACATCTTTTCAGCTTTGATATCCTCATACATCACGTTAAGAACAGATCGTGTGCTAGTTGTTCTTGGATCCCACCAAAAATTTTCAGTAGAATTCTTTTTGGTGGCTTCTCTGACAGGTCAGCCTTCAGACACTCAAAAGTTTTACACAGCTTTTATAAATGTTGTGAACATCACTTCAGATGCTCGCAGTTGTGTCTGTTCATTTGAGGCTAGACTTATGCATTTATTTTGGCAGCGATTACCTTTCTACGTTCAATTTTGTTCTAGATGTTTTATATTGACAAATTAACATACCGTATGCTGCCACATGTTCATCAAAGGAAGACAGTAAAGATTAGAGAAGAGTTAGTTATATCAGGTCTGTGTGACACAAAGAGAAAATGTGCCTATTTTCTGTCTTATTGGGCTGTAATGTAGGCCGACAGTCACTTATGTCAAACAGATTCCAAAAAATGCCATAAAACACTAATTTTGTTGACAATTTTATTTAAAAAGTTTCATGTTCCCATTAAAAACTTCAGGCATATCTGTCGGTGCTAAAGTTTGCAGAGCATCATGTTCATGTTGAGTAAAAGATACAGCTCATCAGTAACTTTGGCAAAAACACAACAAACAGAGAGTTTTGTACAAATCCAAGGGGAAAGCACACCATTATGACACTAAATCCCTCACATCAAAAATAGCTGATTCCCACAGGGAGGCAGAGAAGGAGAAACTGAAATACAGGCTGATTCTGGAGTGTTTTTGGTTGTGTGTGCAGGTTAAAATTTGCGCAAATAGATAGGAGTGTAAAATATGAAGAAGCCTCTACAGGGTTTGAGTCCAATGTAGCCTAACTCAGAATATGGAGCAGTAATGTCCTGAGGTCACACAAGAAGAGGCACTAAGAGTTTGTTCAATTGTTATCTTAAGCTTCAAAAGGAGTGTTGTGGTCATTTGTGTCAAGACAAGCTGAAGCATTGTGCGTTACTGAGAGCCACTGCTTTCTTGTTGCATGCATGAGCTTTGCTTCATTCTTTAAAAAACTGCTTTTGAGTAACCGTCTGGGCTGAATACGTCAACATCTTAATTTATCTGGAAAATCTAGTAAAAGGAGTGTAGTTCAAGTTATAGAGGTCGTGCTTTGCTATTTGATAATGCTGTTTGTTTGTGTGTGTGTGTGCAGCTATAAAATATATCTGTTAGACCTTCAATCTGCTACAGAGAACTAGTTAAAAACTAAAAGTACAACACTGAAAGAAAAAATACGTGATATTTTAACAATTTAGAGGTCATAGAGAACTATAGAGACATTTGAATTATGACCACTGACCGTCTGAAAGGAGGGAAGAGACTTAATATTTATAAATGAAAGAAACAAGCAAAAAAAAAAGTTAAAATGTGAGCATCATTGGCAACGTTTCTGAACAGAGGCAATGCAACACCACGGCAGCATATAGAGTTGAGAGAGTCCAAATCACACGTCCTGGACGGTCATGGCGTCCTGTGGCCAGCTGTACGTGTCCAGAGTGAAGGAGTCGTAATCTGGACTGTAGATGTGAGACAGCACAAATGCCTCCTTGTCTTTAGGTTCAGGGTACAGCGAAGCCATGTTGTGTTTGTATGCATGGTTGACAATCTGGCAGAGACAGAAACAGACATAAATATTAGATTTATAAAGACTGAAAACTTATTTTATCACTCAGCTTCTACAAGTGATGAGATCAAATATGAACACAAGATTTTCCGCCAAAGTCAAAACTGTTTTTAGAGGTTTCTTTGTTTTCCTCTGTGTACTTTTCGCTGATTTTAAAGCGGACGGGGCTCATTGAGAAAATGGTGATGTCACGTACTTCTGTGCGCCAATCAGGATTTGGCAAAAACTGAAATCAGTCTAATGTCAGTCAAATCTGATAAAATCACATCCACACAGTCCTGCCAGCATTTATCTTTAATAAATAATATCGAAAACATGTTTGTTGTTACTAATTTTATCATTACTATTTAATTTCAATTTGGATAATTAAAGCTTTAAAAGTTTTCAGTAAAGTTGAAATTTTCCATATGCAATTAATAGAACCTCAGCTTTAATATCTTAAAGCGGACCCTTATCATCATCGCACTAAATTAAGGAATAAAAAGAATTTAATAAGAATAGTTTAATGTACAAAGAAGAATATTCTCTAATGTCTAAACTTGGTTAGCCATTTGCGGATATTATTTCCAATCACAGTAATTACCACAATATACCCTATAATATTGACAGAATGTTTTTAGAAAATCAGCATGTTAACATTTTTGTTGAGACCTCCAATTTTTATTGTATGTAAACACAAACAAGCACACTTTGGGAGACATAATAAATAAGGTTGGATTAAGTCAGTTTTCAGCTCCATGTGAAAACGAACGTGCCACAACATACCCCCATAATAATTGAAATAAATGATTGAGGTTACATATTTCATTGCACTGTGAGGAATGAGGGCGGATCGCACAGAAAGATCACTCACCTTCACTGCAATCTTGAAGGACACCTCTCTTATGGTGTTGAGAGGAGGATAAAGTCTTCCCTCAGCCAGGTTCTCCTCGGTTACCATGTCAGCTATCGCCTGAAACAGTAAAGTTGATTGGAAGTAGAAGAAAACTTGACTACCGGTCTTTTATCATAAATATGTGGTAACTGAAGACAATACCTCGGCTGTGGTGAGGAAGATGTCGTCAGATATGTGTCGCACTCCACAGGCAATAACACCCAAAGCGACTCCAGGGAAGACATAGGCGTTGTTTCCCTGGCCGGGGTAGAAGGTGCGTCCATCAGCCAGCGTCACCTTGTTGAACGGACTTCCACTGGCAAAGATGCCACGGCCCTGAAGAAGAACAGACAGAAAACATGGGCATGAAGTGTGTCAGTTGGAGATAACAGGAAGATAGGTTTTCTTCTTGATTGTTTGTTTGATTAAAGCTTAAGTGCGTAACTTTTTGATGTTAACGAATGTCCATTACATTCAAGTCATTGCTGAATGAGTTGCTACAAAGCTAATTAAAAACATCAGCTCCACACAACTCTCTGTATTTCTCAGTGTGGCTATGTTGAGAAACTAGTGTCGTCGGGCAACTTTCAGAGAGAAGAACTCTTCTGAAGAGTCCATCATGTTTATTTAATCCCCCCGGTTCTCCTTGGCTACTAGCAACTGGTTGGAGGAAGGGTTGGGGGTGGTGCACGATCACATTGGGCTTGTATCACATTGATGCGCCAACAGTTTTGTTGTCATTACTTAGAATTCCTCTTGGGGGAGACAGAAACTACACACTATAGCTTTAAAGATAAACTGCGGAGATTACTAGGGGGCTGTGGAGAAACATTTGCCCGGATTACTGTGCTTTCTGACAAGAAAGAAGATGTTTTGTAAATTCAAGCTGAAAAACAGCCAACCATGTGTCCATTCTTTTTATTCTTCCATTGTCTTATTCTTTTATCATTATCCTAAAAAAGGCAAGAAAGTTTAGTTTTTTTTTATATATTGTTTTTGGTGAATTCTTACAGAGCCTCAACATTTCTTATCAGTTGTTGACTAGGCCTTTGTGTTGAACTTCCTGACGTGTTGAATATAAACCCACCTCAAAGTCTGACCATGTGCGTCAAATAAAACAGCTTACGAAGCTGTATTTGTTAATCGATTTTACACAATTTCTCATAAAAAATAAAGCTTGGGCAGTAATGTGCCATAATATACAGTACTGTATCAATATAAGCACAGAAAAAAAGACTACAAGCTAAATATTGCAGAGTTCATAAAAAAATAAAAAATAAATGAATACATTTTTATTTGTGGTCTTTGTATGAGGTAGGATAAGCATTCAGTGTTTTTGTTATTTCTCATACCTACACGCAATAGTATATTTGGGTGTGAAACACAGAATGTAGTTTACCTTAAACCTGATTTTAATCAATTACAAACTTTTCTATGCTTTCTAAATGGGGCACCTAAACTCCACATTGAGGCTGGTTAGTACCTCTGTGAGCGTGTAGCATTGCTCTGCTGTGCACTCCGCCTTGCTGGTGGGATTACTCAAGGCAAAGATGATCGGCCTCTCATTGAAGGATGCCATGTCTTTGATAATCTTCTCAGTAAATGCTCCTGTGACAGCAGCCACTCCTTCATGTTCAGGAAATAGAACAGAGAATCCACAGAAATTACTATAAGTTCACAAGCTTCGATGAGACTATGAATAAAATTGTGCCATTTGTAGGAGTCAGACAACATGAGTCGATTATTGTCTAGAAAAAAATGATCTCCAAATTGTACTATTTTCAACTATGGATTTGTTTGTGCTTATGTAATTATTTTCTGATAATTTCTTTAGTCTTACTACCAAGAAGGTGTCATGTTATCACAGTGGTACGACAGTTGATTAAAAGACTGAGAATATCTTCCAGTTCATCACAGTGTTTGAATTAGAAGATTTAAAATCTTTGTGAATTAGTTGATTTGGAGCAAATTACTATCTTTTTTATTATGCTAAACAAAGCTAGACACTAATTTACCTTTAATAAGTTTCTCTGTTTGTCCACAACTGTTCAGGAATGACCACAAATGGATGAAACAACAATGTGGGTTATTATAAAAGGGGTTTTATTTAACACCATTAAAACATCACAATGTGACCGTCCAGGTAGACTCACCTATGATCGCGGTGGGTTTGATTGTGTGCACCACCTCCTCCAGGGTCTTGACATGTGGGTGATCGTGAGCAAACTCCTCTTTCTCGTGGTTAAGATGGCCTCTTCCCTAAATATGAGTAAAAGGATGGTGCCGTTTGGTGATTTACACACACAGGGGATATCTGGGAAGGCCGAGTGAGTTGACAGACGCACACTATACCTTTACGATGAGACCTTTGGAATCAACCAACCAGATCTTCTTGGCAGCTTCTTCTCTACTTAATCCCTGTTTGGCCATGGCCATCATGAGAAGATGAGCAATACCAAGAGCAGCCTGACAATAAAAACAGGGGATCATTTTCTAATAACCTTGGCTAATTTCAAATGAGTCATCAGAGTCTCATCTCTTAGGGATTACAGACAGTTATTTTTGTTTCAAAACCGAATAAAATCCTTGTTAGCGAGATCTTCTTACCTCACCCGCCCCCTGGAAAACAAAGGTGTGGTCTAAGAGTCCGTTCTTGGTAATCTTCAGAGCAGCTAAGATCCCGGCAACAGCTACTGAGGCCGTGCCTGAAAAGAAAAAAAATGTCATCTGAAAAATGAGACACGCTGAATGACGTGCAGAAACTGTGTGTCAGGACCATGAAGTCAATTTAGAAACCTAAAATGCTAATTTTCTCACATGTTGATTAAAACAAGTCAGAACAAGTAGAGTAACAATAACGGCCTCATAGTATTTTTCGCATTCAGATATTTGAGCATTTTCATGTTATATCTATATAATGTAAATAGACTGTTTTTGTATAGCACTTTATTTTTATAGATATATATGATGTGTATATTGTTTACTGTCAGTTGCAGCAGCAGTTAGTAGTACCGTATTGTTTTATGTTTTATGTCTATAATGTCATCCTGACAGCAGCATTAAGAGCAGGTGTAGTTACCAGACAACTCAGGCAGAGAGAACGTAGAGCTCCTAACGCCTAGCTCCTACTTAACACACACATGATCTTAGGAGAGTTTGTGTCAGTGAACATTTCATGCAAATATTCATTAGCCTATACATCAGCATTTATTTTTTAGAAATCTAAAAATGTCTGTGGGGAACTGAAATCTTAAAAAGTGAGTGAACCACTCAACATCCGCAGTGTTTTTACTACATTGCGACATGCATAGAAAGTGCAACAAACATTGACAAAGCCAGGAATGAGGTGATCTTGCTGATGTTCTCCAGTTCTGAAATTAATTTCTCTGTCTCGGTCTCTTCTAGCAGCATTTAGGCATTAACCAAATTCTACTAAAAAGTTACAGTTACATAAGATTCAAGCTCCTTTAAAAAAGAAAAATCATAAAAGAATTAACAGTATTTGTTGTCGGTGCTATTGAGGATGTTATTCCACGGTTAAGGGTTGCTTGTTTCTAAGTAGGAGTCATTTATCGCTCTGGTTGGAAACAGGAAATAGTTCTGAACTGATTATTTTATAGGTGTGCCTCTGAGATTGCGCTTAAATTTCAAACCCTGTTTTTGCCTCTTGCTTCTGAGAATATGGTATTTCTAGCTGGGAACATTGTGAGGAAGCAAAATAAGGTCATGTGGATTGTTTAGATGGTATTCAGTGTTATTTTGATGTGAAAAAGGTTAATATTGTATAATATTGTAATTAAAAAGGGAGGCTTTGAGTATTGTGGCATTCCTCATTCTCCTCTCCTCCCCCCCCCAACCAGCCACACGATGTCTTTGTTAAGTTGTTGTTAGATTAGTACTTTTCAGTTTCCAATTGGAAGGGTGGACCTCCAGATGTGTTTAGTTTTTCTCCGGTTTTCCTTAGTTTAGGGAGGTAAAATACATTGTGACAACACAAGAAGTTTTGTGGCTGCTTGGGGGACGGGGAAGATGGGGCCATTCTTCTTGTTCATGTTGCGTCCTAGGCACCCCTAGACTGGGGCGTAACAGTATTTGAGTACCTTGGATGTCGTCGTTGAAGGTGCAGTAGCGATTCCTGTATTTGTTGAGGATGCGAAAAGCATTGATGTTTGCAAAATCCTCAAACTGTATCAGACAGTTCATCCCGTACCTACAGGACGACAGAGTGACAGGGTCAGACGTGAGGAGTCGCTCGCACATTTCAGTCATTTGAGCTTCCACTCACTTGTCTGTCACTGCCTGCATGAACTCGTCAACCAGCTCGTCATACTCCTTTCCTCTGATTCGCTTGTGCTTCAGTCCAATGTACAGGGGGTCATCGAGCAGCGTCTGGATCAAAAATCAATCAGTCAGTCAATAAGAGACAACTTGACATCCCGTTTCTGTCATGAAACGTGTCTAAAATGGACACTATAACGACTGATGAGAGGCATATATAAAAACCTCACTTCAGCCGTCCTTCAGCTCCGCAAAACACACCTGGTTGTTAGTGCCAACGTCCAGCAGCACAGGAAGACACTGCTGCGGCCGAACACCTCCACAGGCTGTGTAGAGCGCCAGCTTCCCGACAGGAATACCCATTCCGTAGCCTCCCAGGTCACCCAGGCCGAGGATACGCTCCCCGTCTGTCACCACAATGGCCTACACAAGAACACATATTAGTCATTTGTTTGGTAAGATTGTTAATTTCTCAGGCACTATTAGCGGTTGTGTGTGTGTGGTGTGTGTGTGTGTGTGTGTGTGTGTGTGTGTGTGTGTGTGTGTGTGTGTGTGGTGTGTGTGTGTGTGTGTGTGTGTGTGGTGTGTGTGTACCTTTATGTCTTCTTCAGGCCAGGAGTTGAGCATGGTGGCAATGTGGCCTTTATCATGGATGGTGATGAAAAGTCCTCTGTAAACAAGTAGGTTTAAATTTGAAGGCAGCAGTATTGATTTGATGATGCACGTTTTTAGATCCTTTCCTGCACGCTGTTGGTTTTCAATCACTAAAGTCAGAAATGAAAATCAAACATCAGATACTTGAAACTTGCCTGAGAAAGGAAGTCTATTAAACAGATTATGTCAAATCCTTAATAAAAAAGGAATAGGACATTAAAACCAAAGTAAAAAAAGGATGTAAACTAATTTAAAGCTAATTGGAAATTATTAAAGACCATGCAGTGACAAACTATCTATGGATTTATTATTGCTTTCATTATTTTGTTGTTCCCTGTATCCCTTACAGCACTGTTCACAATGTACCCACCTTTGGTTTGAATTAGTCCATAGTGTGCAGCTGAGACATGATGTAAACAAGAGTAAACACTGACACAATGATTCATTCTGTTCTTTTTGGTATGACAATAACAATGCAATTCAGATTAAACCCAAACTCTGAGTTCTTTGTGACTGATTCACTAACTCAAACCAGTTATAAGTCTACTTTAAGTACAATGAACGGAAACCAAACTCTCCTGGGAGATCGTGGTTAAGAATGTCAGGTATACACAATTGTTGTTTCAAAACATGCAAAGTGATCCTTCATAGAGAATGTTAAACCAAATGTTAAAAAAAACCTAAAACAAATAGTGTTGCTGTGCAGCTACAGTGTAGATGTGATGTATCTCACCGTGGTCTCCTGAAGGTGAGTCCATACTGTTGGCACGCCAGGCCGACAGTGGGAGTGTACACAATGGGCATGAACTCCTCGATGTCAGAAGTCAGCAAACGGTAGAACAACTTCTCGTTTCTGTCCTGCAGCGTCATCAGCAGGATGTACCTGAGACAGAAAGAGAGTCATCAAAACCTGACATCTCCATTTTTGTTTTAAGAAATCTGCAAGATCCTTTCTGATTAAAGTTAATTGGAAAACTGCTACAAGTATTTCTGCATTAGGTACAGTGAAAGAGAGAGAGAGAGAGAGAGAGAGAGAGAGAGGTGGGGGGGGGGGATGACATGAAGCAAATGTCCCAGGATAGAACCAAACCAGAGATGCTACAGTTATTTGTCTTGCGTTCTTGACTACTAGGCCACTGCATGCTGCTTTACAAGTCTTTCACTTCTTTTAATCATACAATGAATAACAAGGACAGCATCTGATGGTGCACCAGCAACGGATGTGACATGCTGTAAAACATTCAACCAAACAAGTAAGGGCAGCCCCGTCGGTTCATTCCACATCTGCTGCTGTATTCTTGAACAGCACTTCAGCATGCTTTATTGTAAATGTCTGAGTCTCTGCGCTCACTTGTCTAGAGGATTGGTGCGTGTTTCATAGCTCTTCATGACACGCAGCACTTGCACATCCTGGGAGAGGAAGCAGGGGGGCAGCAGGCCGTGGATGCCCAGTTGTAAGCGCTCCTCCAGGGTGAATGCCATTCCCTGCAGGGTGGAGTAGGAGCGGTTATACAACATTGTGATCCCTGAAAGAGTTTGCACTGGGTGAAGTTCACAAACCAAATAAGAAATCAGACAACCCAGACCATAGTGACTCATGTGTTAGTCATCACAGTATGAGGTTGGTTATGACTCATAACTGCCACGTCCAAACACTGTGTTTTTTTTAGGTTTTCTCTAAATTCTGCATTTAGCAGCCTTATTTATATGATAACAGGGCAATGTTGAAAATTCCTTACAATTGTTTTGTTTACTTGGAGCAGTGAACAACACAAGACCAATCTTTTAGTCTGGTAAGCATTGTACCCCTCTGCCTTCTGGGTAGGGTTAGTGCTGCTGCTCCTCTGTCTCGCTGTTGACAGACTTCCCAAAGAGTGATTGGAGGGGAGCGTGAGGTTTAATCTATTTATTCTGTCCAATAGCGTGGGAGCCTGAACTCACTCCCCTGTAAACTCCACTTCTCCTTACTCGTCTCTGCTGTATGGCTCTCTCCATTTCCTCTTGATTCTTGCACAGCAGAGGAAACAATCAGTGTGTTTGTTTATTGTAAGTCAGATTTTTTCTCAACGCACATTTCTGCCTGTATTTTATTCATGCTAGAGTGTGAAATTTGATAGGGGATTAGATACGCGGTTGCTAATAGTAGATTACAAATCATTACATCTACAATTGTTCCTCAAGCTGCACGCTTTCCATTGAGGAGTAATTTGATGATACATGCTAAACAGCTGAGCACTACTGTACTATTTAGCTGCAAGCAACAGTCTGCAAAACAAAAGGTCTGCTGCTAAAGTCATTAAAAAAGAGATAATTTGACACGTCGATGCCTTAAAGGGGTGATAGAATGCAAAAACCGATTTTACCCTGTCATATGTGAATACCGACAGTTTGGTGGTAAATAGGACATACAACAGAAGCTTTAAATCCCATTGACATGCCTTTCCTCTGAAAATCCCACATTTTGAATCTGCCGCTGAAAACGGGCGAATCTCAACAAAGCCAAAAGATGACGTCAGGATCTCAGAACCATTAGCTTTGTCACGCCCATTACCGTATAAGGAGAACGGTCCAGCCCCAACATCTACACACAGGCCACTGACCTGAGACCAGCTCCAATGGAGCTAGCGTTAGCTCAGTTAGATGTCCGACTGAGAACGCTGCTTTGTACTCTGACGGGATTTACTAAGAAGAAAGTTTGGAATATTTCCCAGGATAATGACAAGAACCAGGGTCGTAAATGCAGAGTTCCAGGCTGTACAAGGAACGGTGACCACTTCTCATAGCTTCCCAAGGAAGCAACCACTTGACGGGCTCGGCTGCTGTTTATAAGGAGATCCCAGGGAACGTTTTCACCAAGACAGTTTTCAAACTTTGGACAATTTAAGCGGATTGCTAAGCTGCTGTTGCTGTTCCGACTGTCTGGTCATCCCAACCACAAGCTGTAAGTAGGATTTCGTCATTAACAGTAACATTGGCAATGCTAGGTATCCTGTAGCTAGCATAGGCTGATGTGTGTGATAACTGTAATGGCAAAGGGGCTAACGTTCATTTTCCTAACTGTTCCATTGAATAAATACCCCGTGTTGTCATGTAGCTCCATCTATAGTTCACCATGCATGTTTGTCCACTTTGTCAGGTTCATTTTTATTGTATTTCAGCAAGAAAGCTAACTGCAGCTGAGTAGAATCATGATCGTTTGGTTGCTAGCTAGCGCTAAGCTGTAACGTTACTCAGCTAGCTAGCTAGCTCTGTATCCCGTTTGCTTCGACAACAGAACTGGAAACGTTATCATTTCATATGTATCTAGTCAATCTCGTGAAAACAGTGTGTATATAGACTGTGTGGGAAATTAACTCAGGTATTGTGAATTATTGTGAGAAATTGTACTCAGGTATTGTTTCATATTTAGACACTGTGAATGAACTTATGCATAAGTTAATGAACAGAACTCATATCAGACATTGAATGAGGGAGAAAATGTACTGTTGCTTGGCATCCAGGTGGGGGCGATACCCTGTTGGCAGAACATACATTTACAAGTGAAACGGATGCAGTAAGACCAGAAAGCCACGTGTTCACTCACAATGGAGGCAAACAAAGGAATCCCACAGGAAACAACCCGCACACACGCACACACCCACACATGGCCGAAGATTGTAAACAGGAAGTCGCACCCACCCAGCCAATAGAAATACAGTTGTTAAGACGATATGACCCGCCTTGTGATGCTTTTGACCAATGGGCTCCTTAAGAGAACCCGTATATAAGGCAAGGGACGCCTTGTTTCGGGGCCTTTTTGTAAAACCTCTGAGCTGGGCTTTCCATTGGGGACCCGTGCACGAAATTGAGTCCAGGGCATTGCTCTGTTTTATTAATAAAAACTTTTTTGGGAAACATAATCAAAGCTAGATTTGATTCCTTAGCTACTTGAGTCCCACGTTTGGCCCCCCAAGGGAATTGGGCAAAAATTTGGTAAGGGGAAGGGGTTTTTCGAGTAGGGGTTTTAAATTTGGGAAATTTCCCACGGAATCAGGATAAAATTTTTTAAACCCTCCGGGCCCCAGTTCCAGGGACAGCCCAAACGTTTCGGAACGAGCAAAAAAAAGGGAGGCATTGTGTGAAAACCCAAAGGGGGGAATGGTCCATGAGAGCTCTCTGAAAAAAAAAGGGAAAGCTAAAACCGTTTAAAATTCAAATTCAGCATATTTATAAAGTAAAAAACCAAATTTAAAGTGATCGGGACTCCGGGTAGTCATTTTTGTAAAAAAAAATAAAGACAAAAAATTTTTAAAGGTTTTTGTGGACATAGAGAAAATTTGCTTTCCCTTTTTTCCCTTGTTGAAAAAGAAAGTGAGAGTAAGAAACGGGGTGGGGGAGACGTTTTTTGAAGGATCCCTGATTTGAAAAAATTTTACCCCATAATTGTAGGGAAACCCCACGCTGTGTTTGAGGCAAAAACCTGTTAGTAGACGGTTAAAACCCCCCTGTTGCCCTGGGGTAAAATTTTGACCCTTTTTTAAAGTTTTTTAATTTAGGAAAAAACCTTTTAAAATTTAAGGCCCCAACATTGAAAAAGTCAAAAAATTCATGGTTGGGGGAAGAAAAAACCCCAAGGGTTAATAGTTAAAAAACAAATTTGGGAAAACCCTTTAAAGCGTAGGGGCCATTGTTCAAAAGGGAATTCCATTGGGGTTACTTTTACCGAGGGTTTCCCCCCAAAAAAACTTGCCGGGGGAGTGATTAAACCTAAGGCCGAGGGGGGGTTCGGCGCGTAAAACCCGCGTTCCCCTTTTTTGGACCCGGCCCCCATAAACTGATTTCAGCGGAGAATAAACCGATTCCATAAAATTTTTTGGACCCCGGGGTTTGTGAGTAATACGAAAAACCCCGCAGTTTTTATGTGGGGGGAAATTTTTGCGCGCCCCAGTTTTTCAGGTTGTCTTAGGGGGAAAAACCGGCCCAAAAGGCGTTCCAGGGGGGTAGAGTACCCAAAAAAATTGATTTCAATAAAAAGTCCGTTATTTTCAGAGAAATGGGTAAAGGTTAAAGTAAATAGTCATCCAAAAAATCTTGAGTGAAAAGAAAAAAAAAGTTTTGACGAAAAACTCTAAAGTAGTGAAAAAATGTTAAGTCTGATTTATTTTTTAACAAAAGCATAAAACCCAACCGAAAAAGAAAAAAATAATTATCTTTAGGCAAATTATATTTTTAATCCAATAAATAAAATAAATATTTTTACAAAATAGCACTTAAGCCCCGGGCACCCCAAAATTTTGGGATGGATACGCATTTTGTAAAACATACGGTATGAAACCCAAAAAAAGGGGACAGTTTTTTTTTTTCACCTAACTACTAAATTAAAAGTAAAAGTATGTGATTTAAAACTACCCCAAAAAGTACAATTTTTTAAAAAAAACCTTACTCAAGTAAATGTAAGGGGAGTAATAAAACCTCTTTACAAACCACCTCGGGGGAAGTTCCAGGGGTTTTGTAGAGAAAGAGTTTTAAAGAATCTGGGAAAATTAACGTTTCCCCAATTTTTGGGGGGCCTTTCTGTGGGTTTTTTTCGTTAAACTTGTGGGTAGTTGTTTCGCTGCAAGTCCTATATTTGATGAGGGAAGACCGCAGCACAGCGACCAGTTTTCGTTGGGGGGGTTTTCATCAAAAAGGGTAGTCCCCAAACGGTTAAAAAAGGGAATGTTTGTATTTTTTTTGTCAGGATGAAATTTTTAAAATTTTAAAAAAGGGAATGATTAACCCCGATTGAAGGTTGAAATTGACCAACCCTCTGGCCCCGTCTGTGGTGCTGCTGTTGAAGACTTAGGTTAAAATTAAAATAAAAAAAACTTTTTGAATTTTTTTGGGGGGTTATTAAAAATAAAAAAATTGGGGGGGAAAAAAAAAAAAGGGGGGAAAAAAGAAAAAAAAGGGGGGGGGGTGCAGGGGAATTTGGGCCGTGAAAGGGAAAAAAAGGGGGGAGACAGCCCTCAAAAAGGGGTTTGGAGGGAGGGGCTGTTTGTTTAAAAGGGGCAGTGGGGGGAAAAAAAGGGGAGAAAAAGGAAAACATTTTGGGGGAAAAAAAGCGGAAACCGGGAAATGGTAAGGGTAAAAAAAAGGGGAAAAAGTTTAATAACGCATGGGAGAAGCTGGTTTTCCTGTAAAAAGGAGTCCCAAACTTTTCAACAATTCTACAAAAAACTGATTTAAAAAAATAAATTTTTAAAAACTAGAAAAAGCGAGCTGAAAAAAAAGGGAAAAAGGAGGAGATTCCGCTTACAAACCCCCAAAACCGGCTCCCGAAAAGGGGAGGAGGTCACCCCCTGGCCCCCCGCCTAGGGGCCCCCCAGGGAAAAAAATAACTGTCCCCAAAAAAAAACAGCAAAAGATCCCCACCCAGGAAAAACAGAAAATAAATGATTATCCCCAAAATTTGACAACTTAAACCAACCACCCCCCCTCCTCCATAAAATTTGGGGAGAAAACCCTCAAAAACCCAACAAAGAAAACAACCATTCCCCCTTCCCAAAAACCCCCAAATGGCCCCAGGTACCCCAAACCCGCTATGCTCGGGAAAAGAGAGGGGGCCCCCACCACAATTCCCGGGGCCCCCTAAAAACCACAACCGCCCTGGCCCCCAAAATTTACAATCTCACAGGGGCAAACACCCGGGCCAAAAATGGGGAAGAGGAGGAAGGACCGGGGCCCCCCCAAAGGGGCGGGGGGGGGGGGGACCTGCACAAGGAAAAAAACCACATATTACTGCTAAAACCCCGGGGAACAACCCCTTATGCCAGGCTGCCAGACAAAACCCGCCCCCCCAAGAAGCCAAAATTTTGGGGCACGGCAGCCCCCCCGCCCCCTCAACAACCGCCCCAGCCGCCCCCGGGCCCACGTTGCAAAACCAAACCCCTGGCACAGGGACCCCCCAAACAGGGGTATAAACCCCCCCCCAAATTTACTCTCTGACAACAACGGCACCACCCACTTCCCCTTGAGTCCCGGCCCCTCATCCCTCTGCAATCAATGGAACAGTTTTAAAATGTTGGCTGAACTGGCCCCCCCTTTTTATGTGTAAATCGGGGTTTTTTTCCCCCTCTCCAAAAGGACTCAATCCAAATTTTAGGGGTCACTTGGGGGAAAACCCTTTGTCCAGTCCTTTTTCGGAAACCCCTCACAGTCCTTTCCAACAACACGGGTTTTTCCACCCCCTTCCATGTTCCCCCCCTGCCCAGTTAATACTCAGGAGGGTTAGTGTGCCAAATTTTGGGGGATAAATCCCAGGGGGGCCCCCATCCTAAAATTTAAAATGCCGCCCTCCCCACCCCCAAGCCCTGTTTAGACTCATGACCTGACAACCCCCCCACCCGTTCCCCTGCACCAGATTGGGTTTTTTGGGTCCACGGGTTGCACCCTTCCAGCAGGGCCCCCGGGTTTTTGGGTCCTCAGGTTTCCCTAAACCCCGCCGAAAGGGCTCCCCCTTTCCCCCCTTTCCAAAAAAGGGCCGGTTTTTCCCAAAAACGATAGATTTTGGGAATGGGGGCCCGATTTTCTGGGGGGTATAAAACATCCCCCTGACTTAAATTTG
The DNA here is from genome assembly GCF_008692095.1 of Etheostoma spectabile. Taxonomy (NCBI): domain Eukaryota; kingdom Metazoa; phylum Chordata; class Actinopteri; order Perciformes; family Percidae; genus Etheostoma; species Etheostoma spectabile. The sequence continues at coordinate 5,452,283 of NC_045743.1, read as the reverse complement.
GGAAAAACTGTAGTAAAAAGGTTTTAAAAAAATGAATTATTTCCACGTATGGGAGCCAAGACGAACAGGTTTAAAAATGGCACCCTTTTTAAAAACCCGTTGTTGAGAGGTTGAGGGGTGCCTTGGGGCCCCCCATATTCGGGGGGGTTTACCCGCCCTTTCCCAAGGGGCTAGTGGAAAAAAGCTAACCCCAAACATTTGGAAAGGCTGAGTAGGGCCCAAAGGGGGGCCCATTTTAAAAGGGGAGGATGGTGTGGGTGGAAAGGGCCCTTTTTCCCCTTGGCCTCTGGCCTTTATACTGCAAAAAGGAGAACGAAAATCCCCCACAAGAAACTTTACCCGGGAACCCAAAGCCAGGTCCAAACCCCAAAAAGGGGGTCATATGCCTTAGGTGTGTAAAAAAAAATAGAAATGTCTGCCTACATGAATGAAAATAAAACCCCTTTTTTTTCAGCCCTCTCTACCCCGGGGGAGAAAAAAACCAAACACCCCTCAAAAGGGGAAGGGGAGGGCCATAAGGTGGAGGCTGGGTCAGGGGGTTAAGGGCCACAAGAGGAATGGGCCAACCCCCGGGACGGGCCCCCAAAAAAGGAGTTACTTCACAAAAGGTTCCGGTCAAAGGTAAATTTTGGGGGCCCCCCTTGGCCCCCCACCTTGCCCCTTTTTTCCCCAGCAGCCCTTCCCCAACCCCCCCCCTTTTGCGGAAAAACCCCAATTTGATTAAAATGCCCCCAAATTTCTTAAGCCTGCTTTGAAGTCCAGACAGTCCCCAGTCTGGACAGAGGCACCAAACCAAAAAAAAGGGGCCAGGGGAGAAATAAGGGGATAAATTTTGCATGCTGGGTTGGGGAATTTATAAGGGGCAAAAGAATCAATTACGGGGATATAACTGAAATTTTAAAGGGCAATGCCAAAACTGAAACTCAAAATTTGTCCCCAAAATTTGGGAAAAAAAAATAAAGAAAAAGTAGTAGAAACAGCGGGTTTCCCCCGTCTTTTAATGCCATACAGGGAACCACAAACCCCCAAAGGGGCACAGGGGCACAAAGGGAAGGAAACAGGGGTTTTATAAAAAAACGGGACGAAAAGGGGCCCTTTACTTCCCGAAATTCCTTCAAATTTTAATTCAATTTTTTTATAGGTTTTAAATCACAACAAAATTTAACTCAAAACCCCCTTTCCCGATTAAAACCGGGGCAGACCACACCCAGGGTTCCCCAAGGGGCCCCAAAAGTTCCAGTTTTTTTCCCCCAACAAGCAAAAGTGCGACAGTGGCAGAAAAAAAACCTTTTCCCTTTTAGGCCAAAAAACCCGGGCAAGGGCCCAGGGTCTTGGGAGGCTTTTTTACGGGGGCCGGGTTGGGGGTTTGAATGAAGATTTTTGTAGAAACCCACACATTTAAAACGCCCAATAGTCCCGGTTGGGAAAAAATGGCTTTAAAACCCCCAGGGAAAAAATACATAAAGGGGGAGTGCCCGTGAGCAAAGATAAACCCAACCCAGTTAAATGGTTTTAGGGAAAAAAAAGGGGAAAAAGGTTTCCCGTGCTTCAAACCCCCAGCCTCTTCCCTCAAAGACGCTGCGCAAAGGGAAGACGAAGGGAAAATAAAAAAACAGGATTTTGCATTTAGAAAAAAAAATGCCGCCAGGCTAGAGGCTAGCCCCAAAAAAAAAATACAGAAAGAGACAAAAAGAAGGGTGTTGTAAAATGGGGAAAGAAGGAAAAATTTGGGGTTTTATAACGGGAAGGGGCCCGAGACTGGTAGATTGAAAAAAGGGAAAAGTGAAAAATTTTTGATATCACAAGGAAAAAGTAAAAAAATAAGAAAAGAAAAATTTTGTCCATTTTATGAAGGGACTATTGGGGGAGGGAAATTTAAAACTTTAAAACTCCCTTTTAAAATTGGTAATTTTTTTAATGTTTTTTTTGGGATTTTCTTAGGGCTTTTTCCTTTCTTTATTTTTTTTATTTTTGCAATTGGAATGGATCAAAATTATGTAATATGTCCTGTTGATCTTAGTGGTAATTTGGGGAAAGGTGAGAAAAATCCAACTAGGGAAAAAAAGGGGAAAAATGTAACCCTTTTAAAAAAATAATTGGATTTAAAGAGGGAAATTTGGTTTAAAAAAAAAAAAAAAAAAAAAATATAAAAATGTCAATCCCAAGGGGGTGATCCATGCATTTAAACTAAAAATATTCACATGAAAGTGGTAATTTTATTCAATTCCCTTTGTTGATTAATGAAAAAAGGCTTTTATCATTTCCCGGGGTTTTAAAAAAAAAATATGGGCTTCTTATTTTGTTACCCTTTCCCGTACTTTGTGTCCCCTTTTTCATGCGGGGGGAAAAAATTTTTGGGGAAATTTGGGTTTTAAAAGAAATACAAAGATTTACAGTTTGGGGAAATTGGGGGGTTTAAACGGGGAAAAGTGAAAAATAAATTTTTTACTAATTAAAATACCCGGCCCAAATGGAAAACGTTTTTTTAAATTTAAGGGCCTAATTTAAAAAGCTTTAAAAAATAAGGTGCAAAATTTTCAGGATAGAGATATGTTTTTTATACAGGGAACAAATTGGATAGATTGAAAAACCCCAGGTGATTAAAGGGGGGTTTACTGTTACTAAACTAAGGTCCCAAATAACACATTTCCCCCTTATTATACAAAAATTTTTTTTGCAACTTTTAAAAAAGAAAATTTAAAAAAAACATTCTTTTTGTTTCAAGTCTCAAGTTTTTGGTTTAGATAAGATTAAAAAACCCAAAAAAACCCAAACTGATATGAATTCCTTCCTTTGGGGATTTGATTTTGGGGGTTTAAAAGAGCTTTTAGTGAAGCTTAATTTTTTTGGGTTTATTTTTTTTTATTTTGAGTTTTTACTGGAAAAAAACTGTTTTTAAAAATTGGGGTTGGTGGAAAAAATTTATTTGGGTGATTCTTTCTTTTTGAAATTTTTTTTTTTGGGTTTCTTTTAAGATCAAAAATGCAAGACAAATGTTAATGGCTAAAAAGATTTCAAATTAGGAATAAGGGGAAGTGTAGGAGAAATAAAATCAGAAGGAGAATCAGTAGCAAATTTCAGTGTCCTAGCATTAAAGGGTTTAAGGGCTCTCTAAGATTTTTTTTTAAATTTTTGCAGAAACAAAAACCCATTTAATTAAAGGGAAACTGGAGGAATAAAAATTCCAAAATAGGTTTTTTTTAGAATGTTTGGGGATTTTATAGAGGGTTTAAAAAGCCCAAAGGGGAAAAAAATTTTTTTGATTTTTATGAGCCCTACACTGAATGAGAAATTTATAAAAAGAAAAATAAAGTTTTTGGGTTCGTTTTTTGCCACACGGGCCTCGTTGGGTCAGAACCAGGGCCATTCGCCCTCCGCGCAGGTCAGGACAAGGGACCAAAAACCAACAAAAACCCACAGCACCCCCAGAACCCCCCGCACAAAATAGAGGGGCCACAATGGTCAGGGTTTTGGTTTCCCAAATTTTTGGGCCCCAAAAGGGGCTTGGGAAAAAAAGACCAGGGTAAATGTTTGATAATAATTGTAAGTGTCGGGGTGGACCCCGGGGCAAGGAGGGAGGCCCAAGCTCTGTCGGGGGCCTTGCTGAATGCTGAGGTGAGAGGGCCCCTCCAGGGGTCAACATGGGGGCCGGACACCATAAACAAAAGAAGAGATACGGGGCCCAAAGATCAGCCCTGGGGGATAAAGGGGGAAGGGGGGGGTGAGAGACCGGCCTGGTTCTGCTATCAGACGCAAACGTTTAAAGGGATTTGGGGGCTTACAGACTCACATTTGAAAACAACCCCCCGATGCTGGGAAAAAACAATACTTTGGGAAATTTCTTTTTTCAATTCACAAAAGAAGGGGAAATCAAAAAAATACAATTGAATTGGGGGGGAAAATTTCAAATTTTTGGGTCTTGTGAAATTTTTAATCCTTTTAATTTTAAATTTTCCTTTTTAAATTTTTAAGCAAAAATCGGGGACAACTAGGTTAAAACCGAGGGTTAATTAAACCCCCCCATTTTCAAAGATTTTTAAAAGATGATTTTGGGAAAAAAACCCGTTTTCAAAATACTGTGATTTAAAGTGTACCTTGATTTTCCCAAGATTTAAAAAAAAGTCACCAGAGTGAGTTTTAAAAAAAAAAGGGGGGGTTTTAAAACCCAGGGTTATTCCGGGGTGCTCCATGATTAATGCGGGGGCCCTTGTCTTTCATTGTGTTCACTGGGAAAAGGATTTCCATGAAGGGGGTGTTTCGAAAACTTAGGGCCCCAAAAAGGAAAAAGTTTAAAAATTTTTAAAAGGTTTTATGGCTTAAAAAATAGGGGGGATTTACCCTTTTCATTTAAGTCAAAAGGTAAAAGCCTTATTTCAGCATAAATGAAAACTGTTGGTTGTTTAAGTTTTTTGTATAAGGATATAGGGGTTTTTTTTCATAAGGGGGTTTTTCAATACTTTTGTTTTATAAATAAAAAAAGCTCGGGTTTCTTTGTTAACCCGCTCTACAAATATGTAAAAAGCCGAAATTTTTGTTAGGGATTGTTGATTGTAAAAAAAATTAAAAGGGCCCGAAGGTTTCCAGATTGAAAAATTTTTCATCCCCTGTCCCCTGGGGGTTTTGTCTAGGGTAAAAAAAATACAAGGTTGTTTGGGCTTGTTGATAGAGTTTCATCCCCACTGGGGGTTTTTGAAAAGGGGTCAAAACCCTCCCCCACCTTCCAATTGAGAACTGCCCTGGTTTTTAATTTTTACAGTTCATAGGGGTTTTGCGCGTGTGTGTTTGTTTTTACAGTAGGAGATAAAATGATATCAGAAGGCGGGAAGGGGATGGGGGGGTAATTACTTGTATAATTTTAGGGCGAATAACACACACCCCCCCCATTTCACAAACCCCTGTGGCCAAGGGACCCAACCCCTTTTTGAATAAAACCCGGGGGGGCCAGGGGTCCAAAAGGGAAAAATTGAGAGTTAGAGTTCCCAAACCTTTTGGAGGTGTGAAGAGGGGGTATCTTTTCTACCATATTATTTTTGATAAAAGTTTTTTTTTCCCAAATTAAAAAAAGGGGTTTCATGTTTTTTGGGACTAAAAAATTCTAAAAGGTTTTTTCCCCACAGTTCCTTGTTTACGTAGGATTTGCACCAAGTAGGTTTCAAAAAAAGGGGGGAATTTTTGGGAAAATTTACTCAGGGATTTTTGGGAATTTTTTTTTTTTTTTTTTTTGAGAAATTGTTTCTAGGGATTTTTTATATTTAGGGAAAATGAATGAAATTAGATAAATTTAAAGAAAAAGGGAAATCATATCAACATTAATGAGGGGGAAAAAAAATGTACTGTTGCTTGGAAACCCTGGGGGGGAACCCTTTTGGCAGAACATTCATTTTCAAATGAACCGGGTGCAGTAAGACCCAAAAGCCACGTGTTTTTTCACAATGGAAGGGAAACCCAAAAGGAAAACCCCAGGAAAACACCCGCAACAAACCACACACCCAAAACGGCCAAGATTGGGAAACAGGAAAATCGCACCCCCCCAGCCCAAAAGAAATACAGTTTTTAAGACGATATGACCCCCTGGGGATGCTTTTTTACCCCTAGGGCTCCTTAAGAGAAAACCCCTATTTAAAAAAAGGGAACCCCCCGGTTTTTTAGGGCCTTTTTGTGAAAACCTCTGAATAGTCATTGGGGTTTCCCTTGAGACCCGGCAGTATGATTGTCCGGAAAGCATTGCCCCTGTTTTTATTAAAAATCCCTTTTTGGGGGACATAAACCCAAACTTTGAGTGTTTCCTTAGCTCTTTAGTCCCCACTTTTTGGGCCCCCCCAAGTGGAATTCGCAACAACGCCCGGGATTTGATTTGCAAATTTTTTTTTTCAGGGCCGCTATGTCACAAGGGGCAAAGACGCGAAAGTTTCAGCTTGCCAAACAGATTCTCCCATGTGGGATTTGGGGGGCACCAAAACTGTCTCATAAGACATCAAGACCGCACAATCATACAAGGTAACCTTTTAATTATTCTTACAAACAGACGTTATAGTGTTTGTGTAGCATTGTGACTGGGTAGCATTTAGCAGAGCAGTGTTATCTAATGTTATCATGATGAGTGAGGACTTTTATCAAATGGTGAGCCATTACCAAACCATTAGTGAATTATTTAAAGTAGGAATAAAAATATTCATCTGGATTATCATGATTGGTCTGATCTCAATCAATTGCTTTTCCCTTTTTGTGGGGGGGGGCTGGTGAAAATAATTTGGACAATAGGCAGGAAGTGTTTGTATACAACAGGTAGGGACTGAATGCTAGATGTGTGTTGACGATGCCTTTTGCAGGTATGTACACGCCCTATGAACTTTGTCATTCAACAAAACAAGTCTTTAGAAAAGGCAAATGTGAAGGGGGGACAATTTGTCTGAAAAAAAACGGGTTTTGTTCAGTGAAGGAGTGAGACACAAACATGGTCTAGAGACATCAAGCCTAATGGCCGGCCATATAAATGTAAATCATTTCAGATTTAAGCTGCCCCACTGTAAGACACTTGTAACAACACTGGTTAGAGTCCTGCTTTGGCACAGCTTAGAGGTTTAGCAACTGCTTTTGCTATGAGTCAACTGGAGTATTTTGCTTGGTGTGTTAAAAGGTAATACAGTTATGTTACAATATTTATGTTTTTGTTTGATTGTATCTTGAGCCACAACGGAAGACAGCCAAGGGGAAACTAATGTACAGACGTCTGTTCCCAAGGCCACAGGGGAGGTACACCGTCAAAGAAGTGAAGACAGAGACAAAAGTTTGTAAGTTTAAATATTTTTTTAACAAACAAAAATACTAAATTGCATTTACGGCACTCAAATAACTTTTCACACACTGCAAACAACAAATCTGAATGTGCAATGATATAGGTGCTAAAATGACTTTCACACACAACAGGCTATGTCTTAGACCTGATGCGACTGGTGTTTGAGGAGATCATCCACGACCCCCTTCCTTATCTGGAAGCAGTCTGTGCCCAGGACCTGTGTGCTCAGCTCGACAGGCACCCAACCCGACATACTGCCCTGAAACATCCAGAAACTCCCTCCACGCTGCACGACACAAGAGGGGTCACGGCACGGACACTTCTACCAAGAAAACCCAGCACCAGCTCACAAAAGTCTATAAGCCCTGTGTCTGCATGCCTACAAAGAGAACAGGGTGTTAGTGGACAATCACATTTTTAGATTTAAGAGTAATGATGATTGTTTTGAAACAAAATAAAGTAATTTTGTTGTCTTGATAATACTGTGTTTTGTAATAATGCTGAATCAATAATCAATGCGTATTGTTATAAACATTTTATTTAGATACTTGAAACTGCTAACAGTGGTATCAATTGGCTTCACCTTTCCATCCATTGATTCTCAACTGGCCATGGTCAACTCTGTAAATATTCATTGCATTTTGCAAAGAATATATATTGAGGCACGGATGAAGGCCAGGATGGTGAGCCATACAGGTTATCTCCTCAGGAATCTAGGTCATTCTTATTCTTCTGACCTGTAAAACAAACATAATGAGCTGTTGTTATTTCATAATGTTGAATGAGCAGAAAGCATAAAGTAGCTTGAGTTAATGTATCTCTAGTTTTATTTAACTGAGGTATTTATTGGCAACATATTTCTCTCTCCTGGGGCATGTGTGCCAGTTTCCACAAGAACACCTGCCAAGGTAAGATACTACATTAGATTACTACATGTTAAGAAGGTAATATCTCATAGTCAGATGATCTAATCTGCATGATAGTAGTTCCAAGATAGCATTACGAGTAGCAACAAACTGAACAGAAAAAGGCTCCTGTCCAGCTAAATGGACGTCTGTTGTAAGATAACATTACTTCTGGGTGGTAAAGAATGTACGTAATCATAATCACAATCATAATCAATCACTATCAGCAGGAGAGTATACGGTAACAAATGTTACAATGTGGACTAAGAGACTTTCGTTGAGAGCAGCTCTATGAGCTGGCCACTAACTTTCTGCCAACTGGACATCTTGACTGAAATTGCGAGGGACAAGTTGTAAAATATTTGTCCATGTGCAAATTAATAAGTTATGTGCTTACAATACTAAAAACAAGGCTAATACAAAGTATTCTTAGGCTACAACACTGAGTGGGGAGTATTACACTAGTGTGACAACAAACCTCTAATGTTGAAAAAAGCAAGTAATGCTAAATGACAAAACTTACCAGTCTGAAGAAGTCATTTCCAATTTACTGGCAGGTTGCTCCTCGATGTCATCCTTCCTCTGATTCAGGCTCAAACAGATACGGTAACCATGCTATCGCCACTTGGATGTTTTAGTCATGTTTGTGTGCCGCAGCAAAGCTCGTTGCACACCAACCAATCAGCGCGCAGCTTATTTAAATATTCATGAGCAGACCATATAAGGCAGAAAAGCTCTCGTTTCAAGCCAGGTCATTTAGCAGGGTGGTCGTGAGGGCCAAAAAGAACAGCTAAAAAACATTTTTAGCCCAACAAATGTACATACCCTATCAGGAGACCTCAAAGAACAGCGGATATACTCTATACAACCATTCTATCACCCCTTTAAATACCAAACCAGATTAACATTAGACAAGGAAAGGCAGTGTCAGTGTAAAATGCTAATAACAAATATATCTGAGTAACTGTGAACATGGCCAATGAGAAGGTCACAGATTAACAGAGCGAGGTAAAGTAAACCCATTAAGGTGACACTTCTAACCAGTAGCAATTAAGGCTAGCCTATATGCTATCTGTCAACAGAAGGAGAGAGTGAAACTAAATGTAGGTATAAACTGCTTAACCTTAGTAATCCAAATCCAAACTCCAATTCAAACCTTATCATGGATTACTTTGTACAACATGATAGTACCAAATTTAATAGTTACACATATATGGTTATGAGATGATTTAGAAGTTTTGCATTTCAAAAGGTCACTGGAGTCAGTTTGGTAGATTTGCAGATAAAAATAGGTCAATGAATAGGGTCAGTAATCTGGCCTTCCTCAATAATTACACTCAATATATCCACTGGAGCTGCTCAGTGTCAACCAACATCACACCAACGACTGCCTGATGGTGACAAAATGTGTGCAAATGTGTAAAATGTTTAAGCACACTGCTGACATGAACTACAATTTACTTTTTTATTAAAAGACTTGCTGATTGTTTCTGCTGAATTGACCGTTGATTCAGGCGTGTAACTGCTGATTGAGCATTAGGAACTGGGGAAGGAACTGTGACCGACCTGCCACCACCCAAATCAAAGCAATAGACTCGATTAGTCACACTGTCCTCCAGCAAGGCAGAAAGAAAGTGTTTCCTGTCAGAACCAAGTTTGGGTGGAAAGAAATGCAGCAAAAACATTGGTGAGTGACTTGCTGGATGTTTGTTTTAGAACAGTTCTGCAACTGCAGCATCTTTGGAAAGGGCTTTTTCTATCCAAAGATAGTAACTCCCAACTGTGGCTGCAAAAGCATTCACATTCTTCTGTGTTTATGCAGTGCTATTGTCACACTCTGAATTAATCATTTTATGGGGGATTCAAATTATAAAATAGGTCAGGATCATCTTAAAAAGTGAACTCAAGTCCCATTATGTCTGTGATATTTTTATGTTGTATGTTTTTTTTAAGACAGAGATTAAGCAGACAGAGACAGACACAGAGGAATCTACAGAGGTACCGTTCATTCTGTAGCTCCAGATGTGAGCGTTTAACCGCAATGGTCTCACTTAGACAGGAGCTATGGCATTCCTGTGGCACTGCTGTGCTGTAACATTTACATGGTATGTTCTGTGTATACTGTATAATGTTCAACAATCATAACATGGTATGCAGGACATAACGCTATCTATAGACAGTCACGTAAACACAGAGTCAGCACAGGCAAATTTTCACATTAATGTGTAAAAAAAAAAGAATCTTGATTGTTATATTTGTTCGAGAATGCATTACTTGATGTTTTTTTTCTTAGTGATTTTCCACGGCGCACTATCATCAGGCATGCAGCACTCCAGTCCTCAATACCTCTGTACGTGGTGTACTACTACAAAACTACAGATTCTCTGCCTACAAAATCAACAATCAGTGTTATACTCCAGAAAACTACCTAATATAAGAAAAATAATAATAAATATAAATAAGTTGTGATGACACCTCACACATCAATTATAATAAACGTGAGGACAAGATGAACAATGATTCAGTAACTAGGAGTAATATTGTTTAAGCTAAAACACCAACAATGTACTATGTACGTACATAGACTAATATATATGTATGTAAATATGTTCCGGTTTTCTTGATCTATTATAATATAAACTCAATATCTTCGGCTATTTTTGGGATGTTGGTCAGACAAAAGGATACATTTGAAGACCCCCCCCCCCCCCGCCCTTGAGCACTTGTGAGGGGGACCTATTTCTTAAATACCAAAACACTGTGTATTGATTATTTAATTGTTTAAAAAAAGTCAGCGGATTAATCAATAACTGAAATAGCCTAATCGTTAGTTGCATCTTAAAATGTCTAAAATAAGATGTCTGTATCTTCTGTCGTGCAGTGCTATATGTTCTTATGAATATATAGACGAGTATAATGTCCTCACATTCACTAGTTTATTAGCAGTAGCTCAGTCCGTAGGGAGTTGGGTTGGGAACCGGAGGGTTGCTGGTTCAAGTCCCCGTATGGACATAAAAAAAAGTACGGAGTGTGGATTGGTGGCTGGAGAGATGCCACTTCACCTCCTGGGCACTGCCAGGTGCTCTTGAGCAAGGCACCGCCCCCCCCCCAACCGCTCAGGGCGCTGATTCGACTGGCAGCCCACTCTGACATCTCTCCATTATGTCAGAGTGTGTGTGTGTGTGTGTGTGTGTGTGTGTGTGTGTGTGTGTGTGTGTGTGTGTGTGTGGTGTGTGTGTGTGGTGTGTGTGTGTGTGTGTGTGGTGTGTGTGTAGTTCAGGACTGTGTGTGATAACTAACAAAGTGTGGACACAGAGTGTAAATTGTAATTTCCCCATTGGCGATCAATAAACAAATTAAAATTATAAAAAGGAATATGGACTTGCCGCTGGTGATGAATAAGAAAATGCACTGGACACATCGGTGAGCTCACCTTGTTGAGGTGAGGGTTTCTGGTGATGTCGTAGCCCCTCTTCTTGGTGCTGACGCTGCCCTTGCGACCCACCCCGGAGTGGCAGACGCGCACCGGGGAACCGGCGAAGACCCTCATCTCGCCCGCTGCTGCTGCCGTGCGCCTGCACAGAGACAGAACGGCTCTTCCTGGGAGGGAGTTCATGTTGCCTGCAGACAACAACATACAGAGACGGAGTTCATGTTGCCTGCAGACAACAACATACAGAGACGGAGTTCATGTTGCCTGCAGACAACAACATACAGAGAGGGAGTTCATGTTGCCTGCAGACAACAACATACAGAGACGGAGTTCATGTTGCTTGCAGACAACAACATACAGAGAGGGAGTCATGTTCCATGCAGCACACATACAGAGGGAGTGCAGTTATCCTGTAGGTGGTACAAGTCACCTTCCAGCTCAGGAAAAGGACGTACGGTCTAAAAATGCCACACCACTAGCTTGAATATCAAGTTCAACGAGTCTGTCTTCCTGTAAATTAGCTAGCCCAGCTACCCATTAGCTAGCTTTAACGTAATAAAAGCTGAGTCACAGTGATAAACAAGTGTCATAGCAGCCAGTATAGTGCGAATAAATAATACAAATACAATGATCAAGTTTATAAATGATTGAGCCGATGTTTTTAGTGTGTTCATATAATCATGCTGCTGTGTGCGGCTGCATCAGATTAGCTGGTTACTGTTAGCTGCCAGCTGTTTTCCTCATAATTATTAAATGTGTATTTGTGGAACAATGTGCGCAACTGCTAATGCTAGCTAGCGCGTAGCTAACATTCAGTTAGCCTCACCTGGAAACGGTGTGAAGCTGCTGTGCCCCTGACTTCAATCTTCATAGGAAACGTTGTTTTAGCCCGGTGCTCGCGTTAACGATATGTTATCAATGAATGTTGGGAAGAATAGACAGTTGACAGCTGATCCAGGATCCTTTGTCGTTGACAGCACCGCTTCCCCGCTAATCAGACAGCAGCTCCGCGGGCTAAGGGGCGGACCGACCAACCAGCTCCTCCTCCCTGTAGTTCAGTAGACGCTGGCTCCATCTTCAGCTTCAACATAGATCTGCACGTCAAAATGAAACAATATTATCTTTGAAGAGATTTCATAATGTATAAGAACATGCCTTTATGCTATTATAATTACTGCATTGTTATAGAACAGTGGTACTGTTTAAATTTCATGGCATAAAAAAAAAGTTGTGGGTAAACAGACTATAGTGTTCAACTCTTGGTCATGCGCTGACAGTAACACCACCACGGAATTCAAATCAGTCTATACGGTCTGCAGATCACATGAACAGCCTCTGGCTCCCCCAGCTGCAAGAAAGGCTTATCTACTTAATCAGACTGTAGTGAGTCTTCACATGTAGTCAGGCCGTCATTGGAAATGAGAGCTTTCCCTGCCCTCCATGAATAAATAAAGGTGATACAGTCATGCCGTGAAACTTTTTTTATAGCCCCTGAGGCTGTAGCCTACAGTACATCACACTGCAAATGGCAGCTTCACTGTATTTTTGCCCAAAGTCACAGCAACAGCAATACTGACATAGCTTAATATGACCTCTCAGCCTCCAAAATAACCACAAAAGTTAAATTAACACATCTCTAAAATAACATAAACTGAACATAACCTTCAAGGTAGGTTAGACTGCAGTTTTAGCTCGATGTACATGTTAAACTGGCAACTGAGTGTATATAGTACATCGAGCCACAGCCCATACAATATACTGTAGTTACACTTCTATATAAAGAAAGCAGAATCAACAATTGCAATGACAACCACAACAAAAAATTATAATAACCCATATATTCACAAAATATACAAACTCAGTCATTTTAATATAATGTAGTTTAATTATCTAAACATAAATCAAAGATACATTTACATTTACAGTTACATATTCTGACTTCATTCTTATTATTCTTCATCCAATACTGAGGACCTGAATGAATTTAAAGTCTTGGATTTTGACTTAATTTATTATTTTGAGTTTTCTCTGTGTGAATTAGTTAATTAAGGTAATACTATGAAATGCAACTTTATTTAAGATTATGCACCATGTGGCTAAATATACACAACAATATAATTATGGTTTTATAACTACATTTTGACACAAGAACCATTACTTTAGAACATCTTACTTTAGTAGGGTAAATTTCCAAATAAGTATGAAGTAAAATTCCCAGTTACCAGTGGACGTCCGGGGGAAGTTGCCCACTTTGTCCAGTTGATAGTCCATCTCTAGGAACATCGTTTTAGTTTAAGGGATTACATCAGATTTTACAATGTATAAAAAGTACATAAAGAACTCACTTCACACTAGGTGTATCTAAAAAGGTTTATTTAAAACATACACATATCATCATGATACATCTCTATTCATGTTTCTAACAAAACATTAATGAAAATCCCAATTATGAGTTGTTTTTTGTAGATTTAAAAAGTTCAGGAAGTCCACCATGTCCAAGCAGCATACTATTTATTGAAGTTACTGTCTAATAATGGTACTATGGATAAAAAGGTTAAAGAAATAAAATAATTTATGCTTGTTGAAACTGTTAAACATTCACTTCACAAACAGCAAAAGGATAATTTTTTTCCATCACCAGACAAATGCCACCATGTAATGCAGTTAGAACTAATCAGTACTAGCAATTTATAGACTTGATGGAACTGTTTTTTTCTACTTTGTACAAATAAAATACAGAGTAAAAGTATATTCATTGAGTAAATTTCCAGTACTCACCATCAAATTTCACAACAACAACAACAACAACAACTACATTTTTACAAGCCTGATGAACAGATGAAGGTACCCACTGTTTGTCTTCATTTTCATCGTTCTGGAAACATTCAGGAACAAGTTTTTAAAAAAGATATAGAAATGCTTCAGATGACTACGCTGGTGCCGCTACGGGAACTTCTATCCTATGAGAGAAAAGTGACAGGAGATATGAGGATTCAATAGATGACCAACAAGACTATGAAATACTAAAAAGTGATGAAAAAGTCAAGAGAAAAAGAAGGAAAAGAAGGAAAGTAACAGACTGAAAGCTAACAGAGAAAACCTTTCGTCAGTCTGTTGGTTCAGAGTGTGTGTCAGTACTTGGATCTTACAGAAAGGTGCTCGTAGTTCCCGCGGCTGCGTCCAGGCTGGGTCTCAATGGAGAAGTAGCTGGGGGGTTTCTCTGGCCAATCCTTCCCTTTACCATCTTTCCTTCTCCTGCTGTCTTCCTCTTCATCTGAGCTCCAGGATCCTTTGCGACGCTGAGGAGGTGAATAGCTCTTCTCCCTCCGAGATGCTCTGCTGTGCAGCTCCTCCATCAGGTCGTCACGACTACGGGTACGAGGCCTGGATCCACCTCCTCTACTCCCGGCTGAACCTACTCTCTCATTCCTCGAACTCCTGTGTGGCGCTCTTGCTCGCCTGTTCTCCCATTTGGAGTCATCGCTGTATTCACGCAAGATCCCCCGTCTGGGAGGAGTGGCGTCTCTATAGCCATGACTGCCGCGGTAGTGACCCCCTCCAGACCGGTTTGTACTCCCACTGGACTGACTGGATATCCTGGGCCCACTTCTGGCTCTGTCTCCACCTCCAGGCTCCCTGCGTGAGGAAAAGCTGGGTACACGCTGGATTATAGGAGGCAGGGTGATCACCCTTCTCTCCAGCCCTCTCACCCCCATCTCATCCAGGGCCGACAACATACTAGGGGGCCCTGGTGTGTTGGGAACGGCTTGAGGAGCCGGCTGAGGCTGAAGTTGAGGCTGCAACGGGAGCATATTTTGGTGAGCGTATGGAGCCATTTGATGTGCTCCCACATCCAGTCCCCTCACCTGGTTCTCCAGGTAGTCCAACACCTGGCCAGTGCCGCGGTTATTGCCGTGCCCACTGCCGTTCATGTGGTGTGGAGGAGGAGGAGGAGGAGGAGGAGGAGAAGGCTGATGCTGCAGGGCCATGGGGGACAGCTGCATGGGAGCCATGGCATAGTTTTGTTTGGTGGGGTAATCCAAGAATGAGCCTGAAACAAAAGTGACAAAGAGAGAAAGACATAATCTTACTACTTGGCACTTTGGGCCATCAGAAACAAGCTGTAACGTTGATACATTTTCATCCTTCAAAGTTGATGCTGTTTGCAAATAGTTTTACATTTACACATCCAGCAGATAGGGAGCAACATACAAATGATTATTTTTGAGTTGATTTTGTGTCTACCTGATGAATGTAAGTCCAATATTCATTCTCTTTAACTCCGTTTTTCCTCTACACTCACTCCAGAAGAAAATATCTGTCTCTTTAGTTGCTAAATGCTCCACTATGTTCACCAGCTATTTTATTTTATATATGTTGTCTGCTGTTTTGCTTTTTTTTTCACTGAAAACAGCTACTTGCTGTGGCTGAAAATACTATGAGTGGTGAGAGGGAATAGAACGCAATGAATGTGACCTTATTTGCATGTTTCGGTAGGCAAAAAAGGTTACTTAATATTTAATTAGCAATTAATATTCACCTAAAAAGTTGCTAAACTGAACATCAATCAAAGAAGAAGTATATGTTGAAGGACAGGGTTTTTTCTTTTAGTGAAGACTGAATTACAAACATATGAAACTAAATGGGATTGTAAGTGGTTAATGCTATAATAGCTTAATACAGCAATTTAGACAGACTTTCTATTTATTTGTTGGACCATCATCAAAATCATATTTCATCACAATGTGTTATTTCCTTGATATAAATATAAATATATTAAATATATAAAATACAGTAAGTCAGTAAGTACTGATCCCCCTTTTGAAACCAAACAGAATGATGCTAAGAACGTTCAACAAAGCGTTAAATGGTTGTCTCTTGTGTCACTCACCTGAGTAAAGCATGGGGACGCCCTGCGAGGAGGCGTTAGAGCCAATGGGAGCGTAAATGGGTTGACCATTCATCCAAGGAGCCATAGCCTTCTGAGCCTCTCGGATCATCCTGTGCTGCATCACAACTGAAATCAGAGCAAAGAGGGGGGGGTCAAAGGTTCGAGTGACTCTGTGTTTCGATAGTAGGCTTAAACAAGTACAGAACCTGCAGGAGAAAAACTTGGATAGCTGCAAAAAGATTTGTGTGAAATAATCTGTAAAGTGTGATGTAGCTTTTGGCTTGATAAAAAGTAATACATTGTCAATTCTGGGTAAAAAATAAATAAATAAATACAAAAACAAAAAAAGCATCTCGTGTACCTTTCTCTGGGCAGCAGCATGTCTGTGGACAACACGGGCAGCGGACGTAGCAGCAGCACTTCTGCGGGCAGCACTGACAGCAACATATGCAGAAGAGCATGATGAGCAGGAGAGCACCGATGAGGATAAACAGGACGGTCAGCCAGTCTGGAACAGGTACGAAAACGCATGATCACTGTTAGAATACTTACATTATCAAGAATAGACAGAGACCACTGAAGTTATATCGATGTTCATTTTGCCTTGTGAACACAAGGAGACAGTTTCCACACTACAGAATAGTACAGAAAATGCCTAACTGGAAGCTCTCTACAGATGCAAAGTGGATGTTAATACAAAGTCATAACAAAGTCGATGTTGTCAGTTTATCTGATTCGGTCTGGGAATCTCTTCCGCCTGCTCTGCGTCCAGAAACATCCTGCGCCTTTCACAAGGACAGACAATGGCTCCATGGTTATCTTGTTCAGAGTGTCAGTATAATATGATATTCTTATTCAAACAGTTTTTTAATAATAATCAGAGAAAAAGTGTTTATCATAATTTTTCTAACAATTACGGATATTTCAATCTAGGAAAATTCCTTTTGGGCTCTACGTGACCTTAAGTGCCACAGCCCTAACTGAGGAAACTCACGATACACGATGAGTTTGACTTCCCGATCAGAGTCACCCGTCGTGTCACCGGGAGCGTCGATGGTGCAGAAATACACGCCGTTATCCCACCACATCACCTCACTGATGACCAGGTCAGCCTCTATTCACAGAAAACGCCACATTCCTTTGACATTAATATCAACTCTAGCTTACAGAAGCAACATAATCATATTCAAATGTAATGTACTGATACTGAAATATCAACGTTGTCATTATGATGGGATCAGACTTACTGTTTTGAATGGTAATTTTGCGCTCACTGTACTCTGAACCCAGGGTGGGCTGATTAATGCCCCTCTTCTGGATCACTGTGCGGAGTGTTCGCTGGCTGTCCGGGCAGTCATTGGTGGGGTCCTGACCCAGCTGCTTAGCGGCCTGAAAGGCTTCATAACCAGAGGAAAATACATTAAGATATGTTCAACTTGTTGCATTCTTTTAGATCGGTCTACGTCACACTACTCAAACCATCATAACTGTGGCAATAAGGTCCTTCAGATGAAAACTACAACAACCAGCTCTTCAGCAGGTTATATAATTTAAATCACTGCGTAATAATTTAATAACCCTCTTTGTCCTCACACACAGCCTCTCTTGGCACATCTCAATGTGTGTGTGTGTGTGTGTGTGTGTGTGTGTGTGTGTGTGTGTGTGTCCGTATGTGTGTGTGTTTATTACTGCGGCTTCAACATTAGTGTGTGCTTATAGTCATGAACATATATTTCCTTACTTATCTTGATATTACTAAAATGCTGCTATTCTAATACCGATGCAGGAGCCTATAGAATGACCAACATTTTTCTTCTTTTTTTAAATGTAAGAATACATCCACACAGAAAGAAAATGAACACAACATTTGCCGTTTTGGTAATTGATAACATATAAAACACATCAACATATAAAATATAAATATATAAAATACATATAAAAATATTAAGCCATGAATGGTGTTCATAATAACTAAACTAATCTTAAGTGCTCTAAAGAATGACAGCTCACCTTCTGCCATGTATTTATGTACGCCACTATTTTTTTTAATTCTTTTTTTTTTTTATATAAAAGGTTTGGTTCAGCTATGTACATTGCACATTAAAATCTGTCTCCTCCAGCTGCAGTCTCACCCGTGGAGTAGTAATCCAGCACTGGGTCTTTACAGAAGGACTTGTACCTCCAGGTGACCAGGACATCCTGAGGGTTGGCTGAGGTGGAGTAGTCACAGCGAATGATCACAGACGCGAACAGAGTCGTACTCCTCTGCGTCTCTGGAACAATCACCTGGATGGACAGCAGCTCTGATACAAGTAGGAAGAATAATGGTAACATGTAAAATAACTAGCCTGGTCGACACCAGACCCTTCTCAGTTCTAACTGACAGTGACTTGCGGAGCAAATCCAAATTTGCCAAAATTGTGTCAGGGTTTTCCCAGGCTATAAAATAACTGCAAACACAACACAATATTCAAACGTGTTTGTGTCACAGCTTTGCTCTTGAATGCTGGATTGATAAGAATCTCACCAAACTGGTTAACGGCTTACAAGAGAAGTCCTTAAGTGTGCGCACTGTTCTATATCATTAGAAGTAATAGCTTAAAATTATGATCATAACTGTAGCTTATTGAGAAAAGCATCAGTTACGGTTCGGATCAAAGTTTAAACACTTTCTCTTTCAGTGGTCGCCCAGAACCGGCTAGAGATGCGTGTTTGTCAGTGACTGATGTGTTGGCATTTTTTTCCAGTTAATTTGTGTCTGAAAATATTTACAGCAATCGATGAGGGCTGCAACTAACAATTATTTTCATTATTGATTAATCTGCCAGTTTTGTTAAGAAATAACTGAAATGTTTGACCCATTAAAATATCAGAAAAGAGCTCAAGTTGATGTCTTCAAATTGCGTGCTTTATCTGAACAGTCCCAAACTATCATACAGAAACAGAGAATTTCTGCTTTAAAAAGTAGAAATTAATAAAGTAAAATTAATAGGGGGCCCTGGTGGCTCCCATGGTTGAGTGTGCGCCCCCTGTACCAAGGATCAGTCCTTACCACAGCGGCCCAGGGTTTAATTCCAACCTATGGCCCTTTGCTGCATGTCGTACCCCCTTACCTGTCTACAGCTTTGCCTTTATTAATGTAGACTAAAATGAGGTCTGAGAATCCAATATAAAACCGAACTATGAACTATGAACCATCCTGTCCAAACAGATATGAAACGCTTACAAAACTGAACTGCAAGTTTTCATAGTTTTTAGACAAAACTAGGTATTTTTCCACACAACCTTTATAGAAGTGTGCAAAATTACTTGTGCATACATTGTAAAACTTTAAAATGGGATTAGTATTCTGAGTCATAAACTAAAGTTGTGATGTAGAACTGAGATAATTAACTTTCCAAGGAAAAATGCAAATTTGCAGGTTCCAGCCTCTCAAGTGTAAAACGTTATGGCTTTATTTTGTCTTCTTTGATAGTAAATGGATTATATCTGTGTTTAGTGTTTATTTATGTTTTTAAAGACATCACTTTGTTCTCTGGAAATGTGACGGACATTTGTCTCTGACTTTTTACACCAAACAATGAATTGATTAATCAAGTATTGAGTAGATTAAGACTACTACTAATTTCATTCGCATTTGTTCTATTTCTTATTTTTGCAATTCATTTATGAATAGTTTAGACTATAAAATCTCAGAAAAGAGTGACCAAAATGACGTCTTCAAATTGCATTAACAGTCCAACCCGAAGATATTAATTATAGAGCTTCAGTGGTTAGTCGATTTATTGATAAATCGATCAACAGAAATGTATCTGCAGCTATTTTGATTATCCGTGAATAGTTCAAATCAAATGTGAGAATTTGCTAGTGTTCCTTGTCTTACATTTAACTGAATATATTTGGGTTTCTGACTGTTACATAAAAACACCCTGGGCTCTTTTTCAATTATTTCTGATGTTTTATAGAACAAACGATTAATCCAGAAAATAATCTGCAGATTAATTGATGATAAAATAGTTACAGCCCTTTTTTAATAAAATAGAGCCGGTAAAAACAACCAATTATCACATTGAGAGGCTGGGACAAGATCTTTTTTTTTTTTACATTTTTGTTTGATAAACAGTTTTAAAAGTTTATTCAGTTATCAAAATGACTGGTGTAACTTCCTGTCGATAATTAACTAAATTATTTCAGTTTAACAGCAGATTAATCAACAATGAAAATAATCTTAATTTGCTTTTTGATATCCTCTAAGAAGGTTTGACGTAATTAAAAGTTACATTTAATATTTCCTTCTATAAAACGAGGCTGTTTCCACTGTGTCAACTGTTTGGATGTTTTGTATTTTGGAGAACATGAAAAACCATAAACATAATCATGTCTATGGGAAAGACTGTTAGTGTGCAGTCACGTGACAGAAGTCGGCCTTGTCCTGTGTACACCTGTCGATAATTAACTTGCACACATCGCTTAGTTTTGACTGTTTCTTCACCCTAAACTCCTATACACTTAAAAAACACACTACTGCTACTTGAATAAAGTATAAACGTTAGGCGCCCAATGTGTTTGAGCTGCTCCAGCGCCTTCACAGCCTCACCTGTTGGGAGGAGAGCCAGCAGAAGCACCATCAGGATCATATTTCCCATCTCGTTGCTCCTCACCCCTCCGCGGAAGCTTCACCCCGAGGCGACTCAAAATCCACCAGAAATCCACCAGAAGTCCTGAGTATTTGGATGAAATCGGCTAGTATCCGCTGCTCTGCACAGTAACTCATCCTTACACTCAACACGTCATGTTGGTGCAGCTGTGTTTACTCTCTGAGGTAAAAGACGGTGTTTACAGTCGCACTGAGGAACAACTTTCCCACAGAGAGAGAGAGAGAGAGAGAGAGAGAGGAGAAGAGAGAGAGAGAGAGAGAGAGAGAGAGAGAGGCAGATCGTCCCCCTCCCCCTCCAGCTTCATGTGACATCATTGACCCCGCCCTCTCTGACAGGTGCAACATGGAGGAAACGAAAAGAGAAGAAGCAGGAAGAGCAAACAATTTGTGGTCACCTTTGTTTGAAGTGAAGGTGATCACCAATACATGCCTAAACTGTCTTTTTCTTGGATGACTAGTTATCTCAATATGAAAAACTAGATTTAGCCTCCTTGATATTATACTCTTGAATTGAAATCTCAAATTTGGTTGAAGAGAGCAATAGCAGAGCCACGGTTGAAAGACTGAATAGAACAAAAACTGAGATTTTCAATGAAAAACACGTACAAATGCAATAATAGGCCTACCTTAAAAACTATTAGTTTGTAAGTGTGTGATAAAAATAATAATCATGTGTCTGCTACATTTCTTTATGTGTTATTTTCTCCATAGGAACTTTTTCAGTACTGTTGTCTTTTTTGGTGCTCAGGTTTTTATTTCAAAGCCAAATTGTTGTTTTCAATACCAAGAACTATAGATAGATAGATAGATAGATAGATAGATAGATAGTCCCATTCTTTTAGGCAGTCTCTTTTATAGTTTTAAAAAGTATGACGAGGGCAAGTAACAACGGAAAAACCAACAAAACGCCTAATGTATTAATTAGTTATCTGCTGTGTTTCAGTGAGTTCAAAGCTTCTGATGAGTTTACATGGCAGATAAATAGATTCTTAATGTACTGGACATGTGGACATCCAGTCCATTAATAATTGATTTAGCATGCACAATCTGCATACACTGAATGAAGCAGAAGCATGTCAGCTTGTCTGATTGTTTCATTTATTCATCAGTGGCAAACAGTCCAAGTGCAATGTTCACTCTCGGGACGAGTCATATTGTGTTAGAGCTCTTTGTGCGAGGATGTTTTGTCACTTATTCAGGAGGTGGGCCCCAGCCAGCTTTATTGACACGAAACAAGCCCGCCTGAGGCGAGCTCTAGCGCTGCTCTCAGCTCACTGAAGTGGGCTGAAAAATGCTGCGTGGATGAAAAGCTTTGCCGTCACATCTGTGTCTGGCTTCACGCTGAACCTCCAGACAAGTTTTAAATTCCTTCCTTGTCAGTATTTGAGAGGAGATACAGTACCTTTCTTCCTCTTAATAACATGGAATTCAGCATGTACAAAACGTTGACACTGTTGCGGGCGGTGTAAGAAAATGTTACCAAATGTTCTTCTGTTTTGCTTTTATCAACATTTAGTCTTATTTTGTTTTATATAAACAGTGGTAACATGCTGGGACAGGAGCAGAGGGGGGAAGCTAATTATGTAACATGATATAGTAGCTGATATAGTAACATGTTTTTCTGTAAATATTTTGAAATGAGGTGCTATTGAATACTTTATACAAACATTTTAAGCTGCACACATGCTTTGTGAGATAAAGTGCGCTGAGTGTGTGTAGTTGGGTTGTCAGTAAAGCTCTTGTGTTTGTTTAGTTGTGTATATTTGATAAGCTATGATTAAAAAGCACAGGCTTTTTTCCAAGATACAATACACACACTTTATCACACATATTGTGAAACACAATAACCACTCAAACATCCGATTCTTTGATAGGCAATAAGTATTTTATATCAAAATGAATATTGTCAAAATTATTGAAATGCAGATAAATGCAATCCTCTAGACCAGTTTTAGTTATCTGTGGAAAGTGTGAAATTGTTGAGAAAGAAATCACACTAAAAAAAAAACCACTGAATTTATGCTTACGAAAAATGACTTTTTGACAAAGTACTTAACCAACCTACCATCAGTTACACTGCCGGTCAAAAGTTTGAAGTCACTTAGACATTTCCATTTCACTCCATTGTAGACAGAATACCGCCTGAGATCAGTTTCATTTTTATTTATTTTTTTGCCAGGGCAGCAGTTTTTAGATTAAATTATGTGCTTACATAATTGCAAAAAGGTTTCTCTAATGTTTCCTCTGTTAGTTTTTTAAAATGATATCAGATTAGTAAACAGAAAGTGCATTTGGAACATTGGGTGAATGGTTGCTGATCATGGGCAATGTAGACATTGCATTAAAGATCCGCCCCCCACTTAGATCAGCTGCTATTCTGTCTATAAAAGAGTGGTAGGGAAATTTGTAAGTGGCCCCAAACTGTTGACCAGTAGTGTACATGTACACGTCAAATTCTGGGTTATTACGTGATCTCCTGATTTGGTAAAAAAATAAAAATAAAAAGTCTGCTCAGCAACATGCTACATACTTGTGGAAGTTTTTGTCAAATCCGTGCACACTGTGAAACTGAAACAGTACAAGACTTCCATGACACATGAATGTGTGCCATTTTCTCGTCTGCTTAGATGTAATGTCTTATTTCCTTCTTAAAAGAACCAGCTGAATTGATTGTGGCACATTGGCCACAATGTGCTAATACTCACTTCAGGGTGAGTATTAGCATATTTTCTACCTTTTGCTATGCATTAGCCGCATCAATAGAGGCATTTCAATATTTTCTTCAACAAGAGTTTCTTGGTTTTCACGCTGTTTTGATACTATTGGATTGCCCCTGAACCAGAGAGCACTTTGTTAGACTTTTCTCAACCAACACCAAAAGGAAGCGCTCTTTTTCTCTGTCTTCCCACTTTTCTTCTTAAAATTGGATGATTTGCTGTTTTTCTTTCGTTTGTTTTTTATGATAGAGAACCAAATATTTTTAGACTGTTGGACTGTTCGGAAACTCTCGGCCGAGATAATAAACGTACATTAATTTAGACAGCGGAAATCTATTTTGAGTTTTCTTTATTGAAAAAGTATTTAACCAGTGCAGTTAATAATCTGCCGAACAAATTCAAGGTACAGTACTTACGGTACATACAGTACAATATCAACAACAGACAAATGCAAATACAAAGTAAACCTGAGTTGAGTGAGAAGTAGGTCTGTAGGAAAATACTAGACTGTGGCATTATGCAGATAGAAAAAATGGCAGATGATAATAAAAAAAAACAACATCTTGGCATTGGTTATACTAAATCCAGTCACTCAACTCGACAAATAAACCTGATGTACACACCACATACATAACATCTGCAGACTACACATGCAGAGATAATTCATGCACATGATTTGAAGACATCGTAGACATGGCTGTACATGCTGCTTTGTGCACATTTCTCAGCATTTTCCATCCACTCTGTTTTTTTCAGTGCAGTTATTTTCAGAGAGACGAGCCAGACTTCATGCGACTGATGGCAGAACAGTTAGCTTCTCCTGTGTAGCAAGTAGATGGTTTAAATGGCAGTGCCGGGCAGGTCGAGACTGGGAAACCTTGTCACACTATGAGGGAGCCTCTGCTCAGTGCAGTGCTCTGTTAAAGAAATACACCAAAAGCCATACATTAGAGACTTTGCATTCATGCTCAGCCTGGGGCCTCAAATTATTTAAAAAGCACGTAGCTCAAGCTGTGTTAGTGATTAAGACAGTGATGGAAGTGTTTGGGACATGTGGTAAGCCAGTTAGTAAGCATTTGTAACACTGTAATGGTTGCAAGAATGAGCAGATTATACAGACTTACATTATAAGTGTCATTTGCAATTGCTTTTGTAAATCTATAAAAAAAAACATCACAGCTACGTAGATAAAATCATCACACAACTGAAATGTTAGGGATTCAGTGTTAAGACCATGAATCTTGTATGTACAGTACTTTACACAGGAGATGATCAGATTATGTACATCGTGTTGTCAAACATTTTCAACACAAAGCTGGTATTATTCTATTTTATTCTTATTGTCAAGAAAACCCTTTGACAAGACTAAAACAAATAACACCTTTCTGACTTCACTAATCTGACAGTGGTGCTCAGCCCCAAATGAAGCCTACTGAAGAACAAAATCATAAAACACCTGTCACAAATAATTAGTTTGCGGTATCTTGTAATTATTAAATACGTAACCACAATTTTCATTCAATTTTAATTACCCACCCCCTCTCCCTCTGACCTGTCTAATCTTTGTTTTTCTCTAATTTAGTGTTGTGGGGGTATTTGTGTGGAGAAAGATCATGCCTGAACTAAAACTTACTGTACATGCTCTGTAAACATGCATTTGCACCCTCAGACCAATAGGAGGCTCCTATTTAACATTATATTTCTGCATTGCTGATGAGAAGGACAATTATGGCAGTTGTCTACAAGTGCAACAGTGTGCCTCACTGATGTGTTTTTAACGGACCTACGGACCGTTTTCGACCCTTATGTCATTACATGTTTTTGTTGACAATAAGAACATTATAGAATATACAGACTTACCCTGTAACTATTTAAAGGACTTAGAGGCTCTTTCCAGAAAAGCTGAAGAGGAAGGAAGTCCTTGTTCCTGCTACAAGTAACTCACCAGGTTTCGGCTCCTGTCTCTGTCCTCTTGGCCCCCCTGTAGTGTATTGGACGTTCCCTGGTGGGGGCGGGTGTAACAAAAAGGCCTCATGGCTGGTTCAGTGGTCCTGTAACGCTCTGATCTGGAAGGCTCTACAGTGCGGTACCGGTCTGAGGTTGGGTCAGCCCTGCGGTACCGCTCCGCCTCCCACTCAGAGTACGGAGGCAAAGGGTCCTCTTCTTCTGGACGGTTACTAGGTGACCGGCTGTAGTAACTATCGCTGCCCTTTCCTCTGGAGCTTCCTTTAGAGGGAGTGTCACTGTCTTCTTCTGGTCTACAAGCACCACTGTTCCCGCCCCGCCCCCTGGCCTTGCTGTCCAGCACACTCCTGAGGAAGGCGTCGTCGTATCCTTTGCTTTGGGGCGGTCGACAGGGACGATCACTGTCCCATGTGTCTCTTCTCTTCTGGGGTGAAGGTGAGGGGCTGCGGCGGTTACAGCCATGATCTTCATCTCTGTAGTAATGCCTGGGAGGGCTGTAATCCCGCTCGTAGGCCAGGTCTGGAGGCTCAGCGCGACGACCCCGGGAGCCGTAAGACCTGGCAAAATCCTCCAGCTCATCCAGGGAGCCGGTGCGCCCTCTTCTGCTCAACGTCTTCCTCTGCAGGTGCTCTGAGCGTGGGTTCCACCTACAGCAAAGAAGAGAACACACAGAGTTTGTATGGTAGTAATAATAATAATAATACTACTACTAATAATAATGATAATAATATTGACATGACACTTTACATGACAAATTGGGCCGGTAAAAAGGTCAAGGTCAAATGTATTAATAGACACACACACACACACAACACACACAACACACACACACACACACACACACACACACACACACACACACACACACACACACACCACACACACACACACACACGCATGCATATCAAAGTAGAAAAGTAGAATTAAAGATCCAATATAATGGGCACTTGAAATGGCTGGAAAACTGTTTTTTAGAAGCAGACAGTGCATCCTTAGTGGTGATGTGGGTTTACCAAAGATTTCAACCAATAACATCATAACAAATGTTCTTACAATCCTCTATTGCCTGACACCATCATTATACCTTCTGTCGAGCTCGTCGTCTGAGTGGTTGCCTCTGTCCCGTCTGTGCCTTCGACTCTGTGTACGTGGAGCTGCTCTCAGCACTGACTGGTCGTCTAGGTCTGCAATGGGGGGCAGCGCCTTCATCTGCACCGTCTGATAGGTGTGTCTGAAGTCTGTATTCCCTCCATCGTGAAGAGAGCTCAGCTCTGAGAGGCTACTGGCTGTTGGCACAGACACATCCGTAGAGCAACATTTGCTACCTCCTATCATAAAATTCATTCATCAAAACATTTGTCAGGTAAGTTTTCTGTAACTGCCAGCTGGAACACATAACTATAGCTGTAAAATGATGTGATCGAAGATTTCAGAGTAAGACCTGGTCTGCTAGAAGTGCTATGTCTGTGTTTGGGATCAGATCATAGTAAATGCATAATCTACTTTCTAGCTTGAGGTTGCTACAGCTATATAATCATGAGCCCTGATTATAGCTATTTGCTGAGGGCAGAAATCATGTGCCACCTCAAACTACTGTCACAAACAATTTAGAAGTCTTGTGATATTATTTCCTCTCTGTATTGTCAACAAATTCTATGAAAGGACCAAAACCAACAACAAAGCTTGATTTAGCCTATTTCTGTGTTATAGACCTTAATTGATTTCCATAAACTATTAAAACACCTAAATCAATCAATGTTTTCCCACTGCAATAAACATGGAAAGTTTACTATCAGTCAATTCCACATATGCCACACATACAAACGTCCTTCTGCCATAAATACTGTCCACAGCGCCAAATGTGTACTGTACTGTAATTGACCGCTGAAAATAGTCCCCAACAAATGTACTATTTACTCCTGTTTGAGTAACCTTTACTAAAAACTACAGGGCCCAGCTTTATTAGAAAAATAAAAATAAAATATAACTTTACATTGGTGACCTGATTTTTTTTTTTTTTTATATGTTCAGTATGAACCAGTTGACTTGGGGCTGAGAGCCACAGACTGGCTGGGTAGTAATGGACGGACTAAAGACCAGCGTATAAGACCAATGTTGCAAATCATTGAGCAGAAACATCTTTTTTTGTTTACAGTTGGTTATACAGACAATGTTAGGAAAATGAATGTAGGGATTAATTGGAAACAAGCACTCCTTGATTTACACAAACCATGCACATTAAACACAAACATAAACACTGTCATACAACCACACAGACAGACAATGGCCTAATCTGTGCAGGCTTACATTTAAGTGCAGCCATCTTGGAAGAGGGAAATTGACCCAGCTCCTTCTCTATGAAGTACAGAACTTTCATTGAGTCCTGGTCTGTACTGGCTTTCAGTCGATAACCGCTCCATGCTGTGGATGTGGACACACATATACAGTACATACACACACAGGGACGTAACCATGCAAGGACCCACTCATACACATATGTGTCCAATGCACGTTCTTACAAAGCAGACAACCAGACTCACAGTCAATTTGTTAGGACTAGTTTTAAATAGTAAACGTGCATGTGGCAGACAGACATTTCTGTCATTTCTATAAAGGTTAGAGACGGACACAAGGATGAGGGATGGTAGATGAAATGAGGGTAAATCAAGTCAGTGTGTCTGAAAGGAATTAAGAGCTTTTATTGTATCTCTGCACTTTATAAACTGTTTTGTTGACACTCACCTCCAGCCAGGTTATTCTCCACTGAGGGGATAGAGGCGATTGTTGGCTCCACATGGGATGAAGGGACCTGAGGAATACCAGCAGGAACACCAGGAATGTAGTAGGGATACACAACCTGAGCTGGCGGTCCACTCTTTGCCATCTTCCCTGCCTCGTATACTGCACAGGAAAACACCACAACAATAAACTTTCCATGCAGAGTGGAGTGCTGTCACTTAATTTACATAAAGAATGTGTTTTATTTACTTGTCAAGTTGTTTGTGTTACTTACGGTGTCGTGGACAGCAGCAGGTGTCAGGACAGCAGCAGCAGCGGACATAACAGCAGCAGGAGTGAGGACAACACTGGCACCAGCAGATCCCCATCAATAACAGGAACAAGACACTGCCCAGGACTACAGATCCCACGAACACCCACTCTGGAATATAGACACAAACTCACATGAAGTCATCTCCATTTCTGTGAGGCATAGTAGGATTCAGTTTAAGGTATGACACAGACTTCATTACTCCATCATAACTTAGCTAAAATGTATCCATCTGTGAGTCCTTATTGTCCTCGATATAACAATTTTATTTCTCTTTTTCATGTTTTGGTCCTTAATTAGTCAACATTTGCTACTTAAAGCTGCAGTAGGAAGAATGCAAAAAAAATCAGAATTTGTAGTAGAGTGAGGCCTCTTCCTGCAGCTCTCCCTCTCCCCTCTAAGCTGCATGGGCAATACATGTACAGTCAATAGGAACGCTTTGTTGCTCTGAAATGACCTGTGGTTGACCAAAGTCTTCTTTGTTTCCTTTAAAATGTGATTACTTCTCTGTTTTATTCAACACATGTATCCAACAAACCCTTTTCCTTTAAAGTGTGGATATAAGAGGTGACATCATCTACAACTGGAGAAAACAAATTGACCCCTCCCAGGGATCAGTTAGTAAATATCACAACACATGGATGGACAGGTTGAAGAAGTACTCTGTTGTAAGAGAATGGAAATGTGTTTATATGTGTGACACACTTATGATGTCTATCACATCTACGGTTATGCACAGCTATATTTGTATGAGCACATGCACATATGTATACATATAATATAATGCAGATTTATGAATGTGGAGAAATCAATAGTGATAAAAACAAGCACATGCAGCAAGCTTGTTGTGTTTCCACATATCAGAAATTACTTTTAGTGACTACAATAATAATTTGTAGAAAAAAAAAAATCAGACCCAATTGTAACAAATCTGAATTTTCCTTTATAAACCACACAGATGTTTCTGTCTCCCCTTCGAGACCACAGAGCATTAAAAAGGAAACTTCAGGAAAACTCTAGGGAACTGTGAGTGACTTTTATCCATCGTCACATCTCCAAAGCATCCAGATCCTAACAACACACTTCCTCAGGGTTGGCCCAGAATCCACTCAAAAAACCCTCTCTAGGTCAACACATTTCCCCAGAGATCAAAGATGAACTGCACTGTGAGTCTGTGAATCTTTCTCTATGTGGCTTCAATAACTGACTGTGCGTTGGGTTAGATGCTACTTTCTGTACATTTTCCTCATTTTGACCATAATTTTTCAACACAAGATCATGCATATACATTTGTTAGTCAAAGAGAGCTTTGAGTGATAAAGAGAAAGTGAAGCTAGAAGATGCAAGGCAGTGAGACGAAAGTGCAGGTGAGGTGCCGTACCTGGCATAAACTCCACATCAAACTCAGGTAGGAGATCGTCCTGCTGACCTGTCCTGCCTGCAGAGAGAAGGAAAGCACAGGTGAAGGGTGGCAGAGGAAGCAGAAAGCAAGAGTCAAAAGGTCAGCAGAGTGGATGATTACTGGTGGTCCACTAATGGAAGAACTGACAGGACAAACTTTTAACACAAATTATTCATCTTACATGATAACAAATGAGGACCTTTTTTTTTAGCCATGTTAGCAATGAGGTTCTAGGAATGGTAACGCTGTTTGGTCCAGACTGAAATATTTCAACAACTACTGGATGGATATACATGAAACTTAGTACAGACATTCATGGTCCTCAGAAGATGAAGCCTCTGACCGTTCCTGTAGCGCCACTGTATGGATTATATTTCTATTTCTATAAGTCAAATGTCTCAACAATTATTAAAAGGTACACCATGTAATTTGGTACACACATTCATGTCATCGTGATGATGAATTATAATAACTTCATTTTCTTTTCTTTTTTAAGATTATTTTTGGGGAATTTTAGGCCTTTATTTATAAGACAGATAAAGACAGGAAAGGGGAGAGAGGGAGGGATGACATGCAGCAGAGGGCCGCAGGTCAGAATCAAACCCAGGCGGCTGCGTTGAGGAGTAAACCTCTTAATATGGGCTCTATTAGGTGAACTACCCAGGAGCCCGATAACTTATTTTTGTTACGTGGTGCCATCATCAGGTCTAAATTTCAATTTGCACAAAGTTTAGTTTATGACAAATACTTATGGGGTGCCAGTGGTAAAGCACTTCATGTAGAAAATAACAGCAACATTTTGTCACATTTAGCTTCAAACAATGTTTAAAAAACTAGTGTGAATTTTTGAGGGTCACTTTTTTGCACATTTACAACAATATTTGTCAACTTAGAGATATTTTAAATAGTTAAGCTAATAGTTAGCAACTGGTCGGGGGCATGCGGGGATCGGCTCTTCCTGGCCTTTGTGCAAGCGAACATGACAGATCAGTCAAAGTGAGCATTCAGATTTCAGATTTACAAACGGCACCCCATAAATACTTGCAGAACGAAAGATACTCCCATCATCCTCAGCTATACTATGTATTAAGTGCTAACAAGCTTTAACAAAATGGGAAACATACTAAATGTTAACATTGTCTTTGTGAGCATGTTAGCATGTTGACATGAGCATTTAGCATAGCTGTGCCTGCCTCACGGAGCCGCTAGCCGACTCTTGTTCATCACAGTGATAATTATTTGGTGTCCTTATAAAATATTTATTTATTTATTTATTTATTTTATTAATTCAGTACAGCATTACACGTAAATGTACCAGATTGTAGACCGAGGGCTAATTTCCATCTGCAGTTCAATAGGCAGGTTGGAGTTACAGTAAAAAAGACATAGGATAGTAACATTTAGTAGAAAACAAGAAGACACAAAAGGAAAAGAAAAAAAACAAGAACAGGACAAGTCATTAGTAGAAGTTAAAAAGGAAACACAAGTTAGAGGTGGTTACACGTTTGGTTAGCTCTAAGCCACAGCTTTACCTGGCTCTTAGAGGAGACCAAAGTGGGACGCTCCCTTATAGTTGGGGGAATTGTGTTCCATAATGCACTACCTTTAATAGATGCATTAGGGCTGATGGAGGTTTTTCTGAAAGGAACCTCACAGTCCCTGTTTACAACAGCTCTTGTGATCCAAGTGTGTCTATATTTAATAAATTCCAGCAGTGGAGGAGCGCAAGGCCATAAAGCACTTTATAAATTAAGCCCAATGAGGAAAATGTACAATAATTATCAAAACTCAATAAGTTATATTTCTCCAAGATGTTGCAATGATGATAATAGAGAGGTTTTTCATCCAGAGTCTTAAGCGCCTTCTTAAACAGAAGCTCAACTGGTTTTAAGGTAGTAGACCTTAGTAGTAGTAGACATAGACCAGCTAGTGATGTAATAGTTCAGATGTGAAAGTATCATTGAATGCAGAAACATCAGAGCTGCTGAATCTGATAGATTGTTTAAAATTATGAAGATTGAATTTAATTTTTTTGGATATCATTTTAACATGTTTTTTAAAAGCGAGTCTAGAGTCTATAATCACACCTAAATATTTAGATTCATTAACAACTTCCAACTCTTCTGTGCCCAACATTACCCCGATTGAGCAAGCATAACAGTAAAAGATTGCTTTGACAAGTATAAACAAAAACAGCTTTTTTTTTACATTTAAGATAAGACGCAATCTACTGAGCCATGTTTGTATGTGTGTAAGAGCTGTTGAGAGAACACGTGCTGCCTCCACAAGATCTTTTGCTTCAGTAAAATACAGTGTCATCAGCGTAAAGCTGGAAATTAACATGTAAACAGTTTTCAGGTAAGTCATTAATATATAGAGAAAATGAAATGGGCCCCAGTATGGAGCCTTGTGGGACTCCAACTAAACAACCAAAAACTGGCAGGAGGCGTGGCGGGTGAGAGCCTGGCTGGCGTGAACGGTGCCGAGGCAGGTCTCGCAGCGGGGGTGGAAGTCCGGCGGCAGGATGTAGCCGGTTCGGCTAATTCTCGAGCTTGTCTTCATACTGCGTAGTTGAAGAAAAAGTGGGAGACGAACAACGGGTCCGCTGTGTATATGTACAGTAAATGCGGACGTAGTTGAGGCTCGTGCTGGACGCAAGGGCGGGAACAAAAATCTTCACGACTGCGCATGCGCGAAGGGATAAACCCAATAGCGTAGCCCTTGGAGGGCGAAGCCTATACAAAATAGAACTAACCCCGCCCACCACAGTGCATTGTTCTCGTGGGACAAGTATGAGTGAAACCAGTTAATAGTTTGAGCAGAAAAATTGAAACGTGGCAATTTAGACAGCAGCATTTCATCAAAAGCTCTTTTCAAATACCGTAACACAGCACCAACACATCCATTTTTATCTAGCTGACACTTAATTTTTCCATAAACTTGGCCAATGCAGTGTTTGTTGAGTGATGTGGCTGGAACCCAAACTGCATGGGATGTAAAGGTGTTTGACTATTGCTGAGGAATTCAATGATTTTTTGCTAATCCATTTTTCAATAATTTTCAAAATTACAGGTAGAATGCTAATTGGTCTATAGTTATTCATGTCAGATTTGTCTCCAGCTTTAAATACTGGGATAACTGAGGCCAATTTCCACGCCTTAAGAATAATTTAATTTTTTATAGATAAATTAACCAAGTGCATGAGTGGGGGCGCTAAAACCTCTTAATGTACCTTTAGAAAACTAGTGTCAAGCCCATACATATCCTTGGCTTTAGAATTGTTCAGAGCCGTAATGACATAGAGTTTCATATAAGTGTTTTTAAAAAATACTAACCTATAAACATGAACATAAGTCATGTAAGTCATAGTTCAGAGTTCAAAATGCACTTTACTTTGAATCTAATTTTAGCAGGAGGCCAGCAGCGCTGTATTTCTGTATTGAGTGTGCCTGTCCGGTGGCGTTAAAAACTGCACACTGAAACATCTATACACATGCAAGCGCCACACGCATGCATGCACACGTATATTAAGATGTGCCAAGAGAGGCTGTGTATGAGGACAAATAGGGTTATTTTTTTGAAAACTGGGGCACATAATGATTCTAGGGCAACAATTTAACATGGCAGCTTTAAAAAAAGAAAGAAAAAGGTTGTACGGTTAAGACACAATGACTCGTTAGTGCTACACATACAAGATAAACAGGCCAAATAAGAGAAAAATTCAAGCCAACTAGAAAACTGTAAATACATACAAATATATGGACTGCAACAGGTGTGCTGAGACTGAGACACACACTGCAGGTGTTCGTGATTTTAGTATGTGTTTATCGTGAGGTGGCAAAGGACTACAGTATAATTACAGTAAAGACCCGCCTGATCTGTCTGGCTGCAGGGATAGACTAAACACCAGTGGCTCCAGAGTGTGCTGAGTAGACTGTTACTATGGAGGGAGAAAAACCCAGCCTACCCTTCCCACCTTGTAAAAAAAGTAATCTTGGTTGCTTGGCACACTCATCTACATACCAGGAAGCTCGGCAACACAGAGTAACCTGAGAAAGCCGAGGAGCTATGCAGCCTTAAGAGGGAGGGAGGCAGTGAAGGATGCAGGAATGAGTAATGGAAGAGCACATGAGAAGATTTTGCAAGAAAAAGGGAGAACAGAGGGAGTGAACATCAAAGTAAAATCCACCCAAAAGAAAAATTGAATCCGAGCCTAGGGAGATGGTGGGAAAAGAAACATTGCAACTTGTTGCTTAACACTTTTGGGAAATATTCACTTTCTCGCTGAGAGTTGGGTGAGAAGACTGAAACCACAGTCATGTCCATACAGTAAATATTGAGCTGCAGCAGGCTGCCAGTTCTCTAGCTTAGCATAAAGACTGGAAGGAGAGAAACAGCTAGCTAATACATCATATTTCTTTCCCTTTTTTCCCATGCAAAATCACAAGCTTAAAATCCCAATTTGTGGTTATAAGGGAGGTTATGATGTGCTGAGTATTTTTGGTTTAAACAGAAAAGGTACAATGTGTTAATCAGTAACCTTATTTGTATTTTGTTACATTTGAACAGAGCCAAGCTAGCTCTTTCCAATCAACTTCCTAAGCACTTTCTGATTCCAACTTCTTTATTGCAATGTGGCAAAACCCAAACCCAGTGTAGTCTTGTTATTCTCACATGTTTATACCCTTGTCTTCTTTCCTGTGAGCTGGTTATAATCAGATTAGGTCTGAGTGGAGGAGGAATGTATGAATGAGCAGACTCTAATACTACAAGCAACTTTAGGGTTAGTCAAAGATAAAGGAAGAATTTGGTAATTGTTATGAGAGTTCAGTCCCCTTTTCTACATCTCTCTCTTTGTGTCTACACCAGCAGCAACCCATGCTCTACTAAAGCAAATTGCCATGGTAA
Source organism: Etheostoma spectabile (assembly GCF_008692095.1). NCBI lineage: Eukaryota > Metazoa > Chordata > Actinopteri > Perciformes > Percidae > Etheostoma > Etheostoma spectabile. Next base: position 5,417,560 of record NC_045743.1, on the reverse strand, counting down.
CAGCTTTAGGACTGGCTTTGGCAACAATGGCCTCCATGATTTTTCTCACTGAGCGGCTCTCTTCCGGCTGTAATCGCACTATGCAAGTTCTATTCAAGATCTGTAGTTCCAGTGAAACATGATGGAACAAGTCCACTTCCAACCTGTAGGGGGACCAAAGCGTCATCTAGTGATGCTTTATGAAGTATGAAGTATGTCAGGTAACAAAAAATAAAGTGATGTATCAATATGAATAATATTATTGTCTGCTTGTGTATGTGTTTGTGTACGTCTGTTTCTGTGAATGTTGTTTCTGAGCTGTGCACGTTGCTTATGCTGTCTGCCTAACTTTCTTCTGTGTGTTTTTATTTTTATTTTTCATTGGTCCTGAGACACGTTCTCAGGTCTCAGCATACAGTTTGTAATTATTTGTAATATTGAAATAAAAACATTTGGTCACAAAAAAAAAATATTGATAATATTTTTTTCGGAAATAGACCATTCTGCATAATGAGCATATAACGTATTGAAATAAACTTTAATGAGCCTAATATGAAACCAAACATTTAAAGAAAACTTTCCCCAGTTGATCATGATCAGGCTCAACATTTGTTTGTTTGTTTGTTTTACGTCACTGTATTTTGATAAAAAAATAAAGTATAGGCCTACCCAGCACCAGTAACTCCAGCTGGGCTTCATTCTTCCCCTCCAGATCATTGGCAATGACGACTTTACAGAAGTACACTCCACTGTCGCCCCACTGCAGCTCCCCAATACGTAGATCTGCTTCTGCACAAAGACCGAAAACAAGGTTATATACCAGGTTAGTTTTTAATCGGCGTATATGTTAAATTCAAACTGGTTGACTTTGACAACAAACTGACCATAATGACTTAGTCAAACAGTTTTTTGAGTGCAGGATGTTTTGTTTAAATATTTTAACTTAATATTAGCGCTGATACGATACCTGAGTTTCAGTATCAATACCAAAACGAAAAAAAAGTTTTAACATGTTTTTCTACACAACCCTTTTCATCGTATGAAAGAAAACAAATGTCTCAAATATTGAAATTACATAGCAAAATCTTGATTTAAATCAGACACAACTAATCAAAGAATCAAAAGAAGTTTTTTTGCGATCAAATTTTTTCTTTAGGCAAAAGTGTAAAGAATAAGTAAACAAGATTACAAATCTGACACTTTTTGGTCAGTCCAAAAGCATTGAGGTTTAAATACACCTGTAACTTGAGACTTTATAGCAGTTTATTTTATTTATTTATTTTGAGGCATTGTAAGGCTTTTATTTGACAGGACAGCTGAAGACATGTAAGGGGAGGGGGGGCAGTAAAGGGCCACAGGTCAGAGTCGAACCCTGGCCCGCTGCGTCGAGGAGTAAACCTCTATATATGGGCGGCCACTCTACCAACTGAGCAATCCGGGCGCCCATTTTGCATATATTTAAGCTGTTAACTGTTAGTGTTTTATCATCTGCATAATGTTTGTGAAGCCAAGACAAAAAGATTAATTTATCATGTTTTTGTTTTTTACTGTAGCCTATAAAATAAAGACAGGAGAGTGTTGTTAAACGTGGTGTTGCACTGACACATCTAGAAAGAAGACGGGTGTTTTGTCCTGATAAGGCTTAAGGTTTTACAAGGAGTCATACAGGAATAGGAGTGAGAGCAGGAGGTTGTGATTGTGTGTGTGTGTGTGTGTGTGTGTGTGTGTGTGTGTGTGTGTGTGCCTACTCTATTGTAAGACAAAGACAAAAGAGGTCTATTTAGAGAACAGGAAACATGAGGCACAGTCAGCTTTGATTCCTGAGTGCAGTCATCAAACAGCTGTAGCAAATCTTTCTCCTTAATTCATAACTTTAGGATAATAAGGATGGCATTACTGTTAACGATGGCAATGTCTCTTCCTTTGTAGTGCTCAGCCAGCGTCATGGAGGCTCCCTGCGCCGAGGCCACAACTCGAACTGTGCGCCCGCTGTCGGAGCAATCCAGGTGGGACGTGGCGCCCAGCTCGGAGGATTTGATGCCCAGACTCTCGGACAGGGTGAAGGACTCTTGTGTGCGGTCTCGACAGTAGGACTTGTACCACCACTGGACCACCGGTGTCTGAGTAGAGGCTGTTTGGTACTGACATGGAAGGACCACAGACTGGAAGAGCATCGCAAACCGCCGCTTCTCCCGCACTGTGACATGCACACCATCGCACACAAACACTGACAAGAGAAGAGAGAAAATAGGAATAAGTTGTTAAAAAATGTACACAAATATGTAGAGCTTTCTAATCCTGGACACGTGATTTGACTAGAGTTCAAAACCTCAAAGATATTTGATTTAAGATGAAGAAGCAAATCCTCACATTTGAGAAGCCAAAAACCCTGACTGAGTTGTCAGTTTACAAGTTACACATATCTAAAGGAATGCAGCATAATGCAGTAGCCATGCAATACATCCTACTTTAATGAAGGTAATGATGTTCAGCTTTTCATAGGTTTTAATTCAGCCGGGGTGATGCTGAATTGTGTAATATTAAGAGCAGTTGTAGTTTATCTTAATTTGCCAATTATTTTCTTAATAAATCAATTTATGGTCTGGTCTAAAGCTGCTCAGTATCATTTCTTAAAGCCTATAGGATGACGTCATTAAATGTCTTGTTTTGTCCGACAAACAGTCCAGAACAAAACCGAAAAAGATTGCGTTTGCTATCAAACAAGAACAAGAACAGCAGCAAATCATTACAATTTAGAAGATAGAATTAGTGATTTTTGGGGCATTTTTGCTTAAAAATGTAAATAGTTCTGTTTGACTAATGTATTAATCAACTACTAGTTTCAGTCTAGCCTGATTGATATAAATGAGGTGGACAAACTTTGCAGGACTATTGTATTAAACGTTAGTTTTAACTGAGTGTAGACAAAAACAGTTTAAAGAGAGGAAGAGGATGCAGATGACATCTTGGTCACAGGAGAAACATCTGGATCTCTTCTTTGTTTCTGTGGATGATTCAAAGCACCTGGGAGATATGCAGCGTCTTAATAAAACAGGAGCAAAGACGGGAAAAGAGCTGATGTGTGTCGAGGGGGGCTCCTCTGCTGCTCTCTATCAGGGTCAGGAAGGCTAAATTCCAAAGTGTGTGTCTGTGTGTGTGTGTGGGGGGGGGGGGGTTGTCATCACAGAGGGAAGGGATGGAGAGGTCAGACCCTCGTGGGTGCTTTCAGCTTGTCATATTAGCTCTAGGTGGGGCAGGAACTCACTCTAAACATTCCCCTCAAAGACAGGAAATCAAAACAAAACAAGTCCACCAGCCTGACTCTCCTAAGGACTGTTTATTGTCTGACTCTAACATGGACGCTTTTCCTAGTTTGCTTATAACCAGGGCAATTAGGATTGCAACTAAGAGTTAGGCTATTGTTAATACATTTCAATTTACCGTCTTTAGTCTATTAAATGTAGGTAAATTAAAGGTAAATTCAGATGTTGTGTTTTGTTTGACTATCAGTCCAAATCTCAAAGATTTTCAATTTTCAATAATATAAAACAAATCATCACATTTGAAAAGCTATCATCTAATAAAGGTGTATCAAGTTTCAAGCTTGTGTGTTAATGTTTGATGAACTAAAACCTTAATGAATCAAGTTATTCTAATGGTGTATGAGTCCGGCCAGATGAGCATCATCAGGTTTCTGCTCCACCTGACAAGAAACTACACTTTATCTGCGCATTGCACATTTCCAAGTCCACTGATGGTGGTGATGGAGCCAGAGGACTTTTACAGTATAGGAGAACAAGAGGAGGAGTGACGGTGGTCCTAAATTTCTCCCACGAGAGAGCTCTGGTCTTCCCTTTGTTTGATTTTTTCATAGACCAGTCCATTGTTAAGGCTGAGCCCCCCTCCCCCCTCTCTGTCCCACTTGAGGAGCTGAGAGGGGGAGGAGGTCACAGACTCCAACCAATGAGAGTGTCTGGCCTCCTCCAGCTGGGTGTGAACCGACCAATTAACTGCTAGAGATTTAAACCAAACTGTTACTCCATGAATGCTACCAGTCTGATGTGAGAGGCTTGAACTAGTCTCAAAGTTTTAATTATTGGTAGGCCTACATGTAGTTTACATCAGGTGTGACTCACTGTGGCTTAATGAACAGGTAAGAGAGACAGCAGACAGCCTCCTCCGCCACCTGCATACAGACTAAGGCCTCGTTCAACATTAGACTTCCCTTTTAAACAGTATGTGGTCCTAAATGTCTTCCAGGTCAGAGCTCTGCTGCTGGACGCTGCATGTTTCCTGAACACAGTCAGACTTTTCCTCTCCAGAGCTGTCACATTTCCTGCTTCTACTGCGTCTCACACATTCTTTCACATTGACTCGTTACAGACCAACACAAGAACACCATAAGACTATGTCTTCATGTTTGATAAAGGCGTTCAATACAATTGTGCAGCAACACTCAGAAACTTTGCAAGAAGTGAAGTGAGCATTTTTGTCAGGAGTGCTTTGCTCACAGATACATTTTCAACCCTCTTGAGCATTGTACAATTTATGGTGCCTAATTAAACATTTAAAGGTATACATTGTAGTAGTACTAATCTGCCAATCCTTCTCTTGATTAATTGACTATAATTGGTTTGTCTATAACATGTCAGAAAACACTGAAAGTGACTGTTGTACTTTCCCACACCCCAATATGATAATTTAAGCAACTTGTTTTATTTGATCAATCTACAACTCAACTCAACGGTATTTTGTTTATGATGGACCTTTAGCATTATTAGAAGTAATGTTAAATGCACTTAATTTACTATTCTAAAGAAAAGCATCAAATCATTAAATTTAGAACCTGAGACTAGGGAATGTTTGACATGACATTTTCTTGAAAATTGACTAAGCATTAATCAGTTATCGATTGATTATTGCAGCACTACATTGGTATATTGGTATATAGCACTATATATTATATATATATATATATATATATATATATATATATATATATATCACTATATTGGTATATTATACCTTTAAAGTACAGCTCTACCATTAAACACTGTAGGTCACTGTAAAATGCACAATCATGCTTTTATATAGTAAACTATAGTGGTGTACAATAGAAAGAGGCTTATAATAGAAAAGTTATAAGCCCTTAGGGAATATTATTATCATAGACTATCTGGGGAGATAAAGTAGGTCTACAAACCCACACACACACACACACACTATTAAACACAATATTAAATACTAGCACTACAAATCCCCAAACAATTATGGTCGTCATAACCCCCTAACGTGTTATTAACTTGTTAAAAAGGGGCAAATAATTCCTATGCCACATTACTCTCGTTTAATTCACCTTAATAAGATGTTGCCTATACAATAAAAATAACCACTTCAGTGAGTCTAACTACAGATAGCATTAAGGTGCTGGGATAAGTAGCCATAGCTACGAACATCGATCAACCTGTTGCGCCGTCGTCGTAAAGAATAACACATTTTTATTAAAGAAGACCAATTTAAGCGAAGAGAATAACACTTACCTAATACTCCCAGTAAAATAGCTAGCCGGTAAAAGTTCATTATACAGTCCGTTTTATAGTAAAGTGCAGTTTCTCCGCATGTTGTTCACTCTGGTTATCCGCTAACTTCTGCAGTAAACAGGACTCACGGACTGCGACTGACGGGACTGTACCACTTCACACAGAGGTGAGTCCAAACAAAACACTGATCTGATACAGCTCTACTGACAACTCCTGTTCAACATTCTATATGAAACACAAGAGTTAGTGGTGTTGTCTCTTTATTTTTATATTTTAATTGAATCTAATTTTAGTTTTCTGCAGCATGTGCAGCAGCAGTTCCTACCGGGCAGAGTGGAGAGGTCTGCCCGGTGAGGAGGTGGGGGGAGGAGGGGGGCACCTCCATGACAAATCAGGTCAGACTTGGCTGTGAGTTTTCAGGAATTTTACTGCACACAAACTGCAACATTTGACCCACTTTCTTTATTGAACTCTATTTGAATGTGCTTCGCGTAAAAAAAAACACGGTTCTTACATTCAAGAGGAATCATTTCAAACAAAAACGTCAAGAAAAAGTGCACACAAAGATCACTTTTGAGTCTAATTAAATTCAATATTCACTAAAAAAAAGCAAAAATGCCATACACATAGGTATTACACACACGTTAAACATAGGTTTTAAAATGGATTTAAATCTAGCTCAGGTAAGTCTTTTTATTACTTTTATTCACAAAGTAGCCTATGCTAAAAAAATAAAAATAATAGATAATGTACATGTGTATAATGTACTTTAACAAAATTTCCCAAATTACTGCAGTAGGTAGGTGGCCCCAATATGTGAACAATAATTGTATTAATGATTGGGGGTTGTTTAATGACCAATTAACATTAATTGTGATTTAGCATGGGTTTTTATGAAAATAACTAACAAACAATAGTAATGCTAGCAATGATATGAGAAACCTATTGGCATCCATGTTAATTAAAGACCCTGGGAATCCATTCATAGACCTTTGACCAAAGTACAGTACATGCCTCTGAAACAGATTGAGGTTCCTATTGCCCCTCTGCTTTGTTTCATGGTGTTCCTCACCACTTCATGTATTACACTCCTCAGGACATCAAAACATTACATCAGCAACACATTTTACAGTCATACGTACAATGTTGTGTTGTTCAGTGCAGGCTAAATGAAATGTTAGCACACTGTGTCAGGTGTTGCAGGATTTACAAGGTTGATTTGGTTTGGTTGAAGCACATTCACAGGGAAGTTGTACATTTCTGAACTTTTTTTAAAGTTCCAGTCAGACCAGCATTAATTAACACAACATTTCAGACAAAAATCAAGGCTTTAAATCAACTGTTCGCCAGGCCACTGGCTTTTACATGGGCATTTACAATTTTTGCAAATATGCACAATTTGTTTTGCTTGGTTGTGACCAGGCACTAACCCAGATAGCCAACGTTGAATAAATATTGATTTTCCATCTGAATCATCTTTATGGTTGATATTGAAATTTCACTGCGAAATAAATGTTGAATCACCATTACCATATCGATGAAACCTGACATTATTGATGTTGATGACAGCAACATTGGCACAACATTTCTCTATAGTTATCTTTATGATTGATTAAGCATTGATATTTGGTTTACCTGGCGATATTGCTAATGTGTTGATTAGTCGTTGATTTAAAGTTGACCGGTAAACGACCTGTTGTTGAAAAGCCATCGACATATAGTTGACCGGTAAATCCGTAGAATTTTGGTTGACCGGGAGGTGGTAGACCAACGTATTGCGGACACTACAGATTATTTCTAGACCTGATTCATATACAATCAGGTAAGGTTGCTTATGTAATTTTTGATATGAATGAATTGTTCCAAATCAAATACTGTTAGCCTACTCAGTAACATGATGGTTAGTTTAGTAACACACGTAGTGCTGCAGTCATTGAAATATAACTTCTACATGGCCTAGGTCATCAAGTTTATATCCTTTCCTTTAGGTAGAAGTCTTCTAATGTTAAACTAAAATGTTAGCCTACTTTTGATTGTTTTCTATTTTAGATGCACTGACTCAAATAAGTAGAATATGGCAAATTCCTATGAAGTTTCTCAAGCTGTGCAGAAGTGGCTGCGTTACGCCCCAGACCGGGCGGGAGGAGCTGAACGACCGACCCTGCAGCAGTTATAGCGCGTTAAAAGGAAGAAAAAAAAGTGAAAAATTACAATTAAAAAAAAATTTAAAAAAAATTAAAATGTGTGGGGTGTCATTTGGGCTGGAAAGTTTAGTTTCTAAAAGCCTAAAAGGTTTATTGGCATAGTTTCTATATTTTCCTCCAAGCCCATCCTGGCCATAGCCCATTGATAAAGCAGGATTATAATAGCCTAATAATGTTTTAATTAATAATTAATGTATACCTTTTTAGATTAAACCTGTGGTAGGCCAATACTAAAATGGGTTACCATTGAAGTTTCGTTGAGATATGCTGGGATTTCAACATTGTTTCAATAGCCATTGTGATTGAAATACCATTGACATCCTGTTGATCTCTGTTGATCTCTGCGTTGTTTCAATGATAATAAAGGGTGCAATATGATAAAGAATCAACATCAGAGTTTGAAGTTGATTCAAGGACTTTATCGTTGACAGCGGGATGCTGATGTGACGTTGTTTCAATGACTATCTGCTACCTGGGAATCCAATCCTTAAACCAGTAAAACATCAATAAAAACATTCAGTACACAAGGCTATTGATACCTGTCTTTATTTTGATCGTCAATGTAGTCGAGGCGATCCCGACTTCCACCAGAATGATCACGGCGGTCGTCAAGGCGATCGCGGCTGCCTCTGTAACGATCGCGTTGATCGTCGAGGCGATCGCGACTGCCACCGTAACGGCCGCTCTGATCGTCAAGGCGATCGCGGCTGCCACCGTAACGATCCCGTTGATCGTCAAGGCGATCGCGGCTGCCTCCATAGCGATTGCGTTGATCGTCAAGTCGATCGCGACTGCCTCCGTAACGATCGCGTTGATCGTCAAGGCGATCACGGCTGCCACCGTAACGGTCACGTTGATCGTCAAGGCGATCGCGGCTGCCTCCATAGCGATTGCGTTGATCGTCAAGGCGATCACGACTACCACTGGTGCGATTACGCTGATCATCGAGCCTATCCTGACTTCCACTGTAATGGCTACGTTCGTCGTCGAGGCGATCACGACTTCCACGACGGAGATCTTGCTGGTCGTCCTGGTAACGTTGAGAGTCAACATCACTGCCCTTACCGTCATGCTTTTGTTTACCACCATGGTAACTGTGTTGATCATCCTCCAGCTTTTGTGCAGTTGTTCCTACGCTGAAATAGTTTTGAGGAACGACGTCTCTGTCTTCCTGCTGGGTGACATCGGCTGACTTGTCGTCCCAGTACTGCTTTCCAACTTCAGGAGCATCTCTATCATAAAACTCCACTTCTCCGGGGGAACTAACAGGCAAAATACACAAAAGAAAGAGAAAATTAGGTTAATAATTAGGTTGTTTGAAGATCTAATTACAGCACCTGTAAACATCCCTTAATACTACTTCAGTCAACACACTAACATAATTGCTGTTGGTAGTTTGCAGTTGCAGAAACACAGGATATATCACACATACCCTTCAGCATACTTTTCCTTTTTGCCCTTTTTCTTGCAGCAACAGAGGATGACAATCCCCAGCAACACGAGACCTGCAAAGACTCCGACAATTATTCCTGCAGTGGACCCAATGTTCATGCCGCCTGGGGAGAAAGGAGGACAGACAGGGGGTTTTCACACGTCCAGGGCCAAGATTATCAGGTAAAAACACTCAGCAGGTAAATCTTGTTGAAACACTCACCGGGCGTCACAGCTAAAGTAAAGTTGCAGCTGGCAGAACCAATTCGATTTGTTGATGTGCAAATGTAGAAACCAGACATATCTCTTGAAATATTGAAGAGAGATAGAGCTCCATCCTCTGCAAAAAAATGACAAAAGAAAATCCAAGCTAAACCAAGTTGCAACGATGGGTCATTCTTTATGTTGACACCGACGATGGGAAACAAACTCTTCAGCAGCCTGCCAAAGTTGGTGCTTCAACACATGGATTAAAATACATACTTTCTATTGTCTTAGGTGGAAATTGTCTTTGAATGTTTTCGACACTGTAGCTCCTCCATTCATAGACAGGTACTGGGGATCCCTCATTAGACATGCAGGTGAGAGTGACGTTGTGTCCGTACGCTGCTTCCCCCTGAATCCTGCAGATTGGTGCAGAGGGAGGCACTGGAAGAAAACAAAAAATATACATAAAAAGTTCCAATCACTTGGCAGAAATTTGCATGCAGAATTGATAGGCGATATACTTAAACTTCTTCACAATAGGCAGATAAATAGGCTTCAACAAGTAAGTAATTCTCACCCAGGACCAAAAGGGAAGTGGTTGCAGCTGTTGTTCCCTCGTCATCATTGGGGATCATGACACTGCATTGGTAACGGCGGCTGTCCTTCATGGTCACCTTTGATAAGCGCAGTCTACTCACTTGTCCATCAATCTCCATAAAGGCTCTACCTTCATAATTAGGTGCAATGTCAATCGGATTGTTTATGAAGTAGGTGGCCACCAAGTCCTAAAAAACATAATAATAAATGAACATATTTTACCAGGATATCAGTACAATACAATATCATAATCAGGCTGCCTTAATATTCTACAGTATCACAATGATAATATAATCAATGTGATGCCATATTTCACCAGGACATTAGGCTGCATGTTTAAGGAGAGAGGGTGCTGTACAGCATTGAACCTCAAAATGTTCAATATTAAATAAATAATATAACACATTATGAAATAAATGAGATGAATAAATGCCCTTTTCCATTTTATTTAATTATGGCATTTTGCCAATAACACTTATATTTTGTGTCAAGTTTTATTTCATAATGGCTTTTCATGTTGAGTAATAAACCAAGCTCACAACCTCGCCCAGCTAATTAGCCAGCTAAGTAGGTAGCGTGTGCACCTTTATTCAGCTAAATAAATAAAATGTGTTAGTTTCCGTGTCTCTTTACGTACAGTAGCCTATGTATTAACACCAACAGCTAGATAGTTGGTTGGAAATTACTTTAACATTGTGATTGCTCAAGCTAACCGATGCTAGCTCTGGAAGCAGTTGTTGAGCTTGCTAGCTTAAGAGAGGCAGGTAGTACGTGATTGGCTGAAAGCTGAGAGGGCAATGTCAACGTGATGACACCGCCCACACGTTGACACCGCCGTGAAAAGTTACATCATGAAATAAAAAGCCTTGAAATACAAATGTTATTGTTAAGAAAACCATGACGACCATGTTTTCTGAAATTTTATAGATAAAATGATGAAACAAGAAAATATTCTTTAGATCTAAATGTGTGTTGATTATTACATTAATTCTTAAGTTTCATTTTCAGTCATCAGCTTCATTGTTGCCACAACAACGTTTCTTTGATAAATTATCTTCTGCACAATTTATCATAACTAGTTATCAAATTTATCAAAATAACAAAATAATGTAACGTTTAGTGTTAAGTTCTGCTGAATTAAAACAAAGCAACATAGATTCTCCATCTTGTCATCATCTGATGTGTGCAAGACGCAGTCTTTATCAAAGGACAAAGGTCATAAGCACTAGGCTATAAACGGTAGGGAGGAACCTGTATGCCCTCAGTTTGGTACTTGCCCAGTGTCCCATTCAGCAAAGCACAGGCCATTTCCTTATTGAAGCTGTTACTCACTACAGCACAGGACAGTGCCACAGTCTTGATTTGAATATAGTCCATGCAAAGTAGTATTTTTAATAGATTGTAAGGTATACAATATAGACATTATATGTTACTGGTGGTAAGTTTTTTATTAAAACCATACTCTAGCCATTTAGTACGCTACTGCTATAAACTTGCACCAGAGTTCCAAACATGCAAGATCCTACACTTCCGCAGCTCAAATAGAAACACTCCCTGACGTGTAAACAGATATTTCACTCTCCATGACCCCAGTTTTATTTTCTGTTAGAATTTTGTAGTCTCAACGCCTACGCGAGATTACGGCATAAAGGACATCATATAACTGCATTCACAGGCTGAGTGGCACTCCCTGTGACACGTAAACAAATCTTTATATGTAAAATCAGTGGAGTTCCCTTTTAGTAGCTTACCACAATATTAGGTATTAAGATATATTCTCGTGTTGTGCATGGAGCTATAGTTTAACCTCTCACCATTGGATCACCAACATTCTCAGGGAAAGCCTCCCATGTGAGGACGATTGCATTGATGATTGGTCTGGCCGGGATGAAGGAACAGGTCAAAGTAATATCACCTCCTCTTGCAACCTCATATTCTCTCTCTGGAATAGAAACCTGTAAACTCCGACAGCACGGAAGTACTGAAACAAAAAGAAATACATAATGACAGATGTCTCTTTCTCAATCAAAGTTATTCATCTAAATACATGTAGGCTGTGTAAACTATACCGTACTGTAATTTGGTATCGGGGGACAAAGAAAAATGGGTTTTAATTTGACAAACTTCAAATGCTTTGCTTTTATTACTAAAATACAGTGTGTTTCTTTCAAGACTTATTTAAGGTCTCTTTTGAGATCAACACAATCCTGCTTCCGGTTGAGTAGCAAGAAGTTGGATTAATGATTAACACAGTGACACTACCATCAAGGTGTGTCAGTAAGAGAAAGAAAACATGCATAAAGCCTACCTGTGAATATCAAAAATAGCTCTCGCCATCCAAACTGCCTCTTTGATGTCATTGCTGAAAGAGAACAAAAACGTACACCGAGTACAAAATCTAAAACTGATGCTCTCAGTCCAAGAGCAAGAGCCCGCCTAACCTTCACGGTGAACTCCCAGGTATGGAGATGTTGACTTTTCCAGGTAATAAGTCAACGGCTACAGGTCACATGTCACCCAGAGGGCCAATCATTGATCTGGTATAGCCTTGGTTACACCTGCCTATTAGAAATGTATATGTGATAGGGGGGTGGGCTACAAC